>NC_138778.1:39871479-39966479 GCF_965119305.1 Pelophylax lessonae | reverse complement strand
TTGGCTGGAAATGTGTCTGCTGACTGTAAAGTTCAGGGTCAAAGTTTGCCTCAATGATGTCTTATGGGGGGCGGACCGAACATCGCATATGTTCGCCGGCAGCGGCGAACGCGAACATGCTAAGTTCGCCGGGAACTGTTCTCTAGTGATTTGTTAGTGTTAAGTTTATCCAGCCTTTCCCTGATTTCACCCTCTGTTAGCCATAGTGGCAAGTCATGTGTATTACTACTAACCATACAGTCATGGTCAGTGTACCCCTCAGTTTCCTGTGTTAATACTGACGAGAAAAAAGCATTCAGCACGGTTGCTTTTTCAGTGTCCTCTGTAACCATCCTCCTATCATCGTTAATTATGTGTGCAATATGTTCTGCCCTAGTTTTTTTGCTGTTGATATATTTAAAGAATTTCTTTGGTTTTTTTTTACTATCCTCCGCTATTTGTCTCTCAAAGTTGATTTTAGCCATCTTGATTTCTTGTTTACTTTTCTTATTTGCCTCCTTGTATTGCTGGAAGGCTGATACTGTGCCCTCTGATTTATACTTCTTGAAGGCCAATTTTTTTCCCCTAATAAGTTTTTTAACGCTACGGTTTAGCCAGCCAGGTTTGGCTTTGTCTCTTCTAAATTTATTTCCCATAGGAATGCACTGCAAGATGCCTTTGCTTAATATGTTCCTAAAGCATTCCCATTTTTCCTCTGTGGTCAGTGATCCCAGGGTTTGGTCCCAGTTTACCCTTTCCATCAATGAGTACAATTTTGGAAAGTTTGCCCTTCTGAAGTTTAGGGTTCTTATGTTCCCCACTTGCCTTTTTATATTGTTATTTATACTAAATGTGATCATCCTGTGATCGCTAGAGCCCAGATTGTCCTGGACTCCTACCTCCGAGATTATGTCAGGGTCATTAGTGATCAATAGATCCAGGACTGCATTTTCTCTAGTAGGGGAATCCACCAACTGTGACATGTAATTATCCTGTAAGGTTTCCGTGAATAGACGGGCCTTCTGTGAGTGTGTAGTCCCCTCTTCCCAGTCAATGTCGGGAAAATTGAAGTCCCCCAATATGATGACTGATCCCAGTTTTGCCACTTTACCCATTAGTGCTAAAAATTCCAGCTCTACCTCCTCCCCTTGGTTAGGTGGCCTATAGCAAACCCCCACAATTACTTTTCCCTTATCTTCTTCCCTATCGAGTTCAACCCACACAGATTCTAAATCCATGCTCATCCCATCCGTAATGTCACTCCTTTCTAGCACCTTTATATTGTTCTTGACGTAGAGACATACCCCTCCCCCTCTTTTTCCTACCCTGTCCTTCCGGTACACCGAATACCCTTGGATATTGGCCAGCCAGTCATGTAAGGGGTCGAACCAAGTTTCTGTTATTCCCACAAGGTCTATGTCCTCCTCATGTACTAACATTTCCAACTCATCCATCTTATTAGCTAGGCTCCTGGCATTAGCATATACCCCTCTTAGTTTTACGGAAGTTAAACGTGATTGGCGGTTATGTTTATTTCTGTTTGGTCTGCGGTTTTCCCGCACAGACCCGCCAATTGATGTTGTCGACCTACTGTCATTCACTACTTAAAGCGTAACTCCACTTTTGTGGAGAAAAAAAAACATTCCCCTCTGGGTGAGCTCTGTACATTGCAGGGATTATAACAAACTTTGTTGCAGATTCCTACCTTTTGTTATTCTGAAGAAATCATTGTTTGTTCCTCTGCGCTGAGTGGGTCTAATGGGAGTGGTTTCATAATTATCTATCAGCTGTGGCAGCTGCAGGGCTCTAATGAGGGAAGCTGCTGGGCCTGCATCCCTTTAGACCTGTTCCTATTGGGGGTTTCTCACCAAAAATGACATTTTTGTTGCAGGGGACGCCAGAAATCTGACTTGTATCTTAGGCAGACTTCTGGGAAAATTGGTGAGCCAATCGCACAAGCAGGAAATTATGTTTCTGGGGTGTGGTCAGTATACATTCTGTGTACAGAACAGCTCCAGGTAGCCATATTGTATTGCATTTTCAGAAAATTACAACAGCTGCAGATTGAAAAGGAAAGGTCTTTTTTAATAACATTCAATTACAATATGATTTGTGTCGCAGTTGTATACGCTATATTGTTTTTTCTTTATTTGCTATTTTTTTTAATATTTGTTTATTTAGACAAAAGCAGAGGATACATTCCATTACAGTAGTCGCAGAACTTTAAAACAGCATGTCTCAAATGGTAACAATAGACAGTTTCAAATGGAATCAAATACTGTATATGCAAGTTAGCCAAAGGACAAATCATGAACAAAAGAGTGCAGAACATGAATCAATTTTTTTTCCCCTCATGAAAGTGGAGTTACCCTTTAACCACTTCTGGTCCGGAAGGATTTTCCCCCTTAATGACCAGGCCATTTTTTGCGATTCGGGACTGCGTTACTTTAACGAAATGTGCGCGGTAATGCGACGCTGTACCCAAATACAATCAATGACCTTTTTTTCCCACATACAGAACTTTCTTTTGGTGGTATTTGATCACCTCTGCGTTTTTTTTTAGATTTTGCGCTATAAACAAAAAAAGAGTGACTAGTTTGAAAAAAACTTCATATTTTTTACTTTCTGTTATAAAACATTCCCAATAAAAAAAATGTAAAAAATCTAATTTTTTTTATCAGTTTAGACCAATTTGTATACTGCTACATATTTTTGGTAAACAAAAATCCCCAAAAGCGTATTGGTTTGCGCAAAAGTTATAGCGTTTACAAACTACGGGATAGATTTATTGACTTTTTATTTTATTTATTTTTTTGTTTTTATTAGTATTGGCGGCAATCAGCGATTTTTAGCGGGACTGTGACATTTCGGCAGACAGATCGGACCCCTAACTGACATTTTTTACACTTTTTGGGGACCAGTGACATTACTACAGTAATCAGTGCTAAATAATATGCACTGTTACTGTATAAATGACACTGGCAGGGAAGGGGTTAACACTGGGGGTGATCAAAGGGGTTAATGTATGCCTAAATATGCTTACTCACTGTGTGGGGGGAAGGGCTCTATGACAGGCACAGAGAGATCGGGGTTTCAACTTAGCTGAAACTGCTGACCTCTCTGTGACTGTCTGACAGATGATTCGCCTGCTTTGTTTACATAAGCAGGCAGGTCTTCTGTCAGTTTCTCTGACGATTGCGGGAGGTCGGCGGTGATCGCCGCCGCTCCTCCCACGGCCGACTCCCGCTGTGTCTAAACAGAGAAAAAAGCATTCCCCTCTGTGTGATCTCTGTGCATTGCAAGGATTTCAACAACCTTTGTTGTAGATTCCTACCTTTTGGCCCCTTTCACACATACGGTCCGTTTGTCCGTTTTTCATCCATCCGTTGACGGATGAAAAACGGACATCAGTGCAGCTCTATGTAAAAACGGATGACAGCGGATGATCCGTTAACATCCGTTTTCATCTGCTTCTGTCAATGTCCAATTTTGGAACGGATAAATGCCCTATTTTTCATCCGTCAAAAAAACGGATCGGATGAAAAACGGATGTAAACAGACAAACGTGGATTAAAAACGGATGAAAAATGGATGAAAAACGTATGAAAACGGACTAAAAATGGATGAAAAATGGATGAAAAAGGGATGAAAAATGAATGAAAAACAGATTGAAAAATGAAAGAAAAATGGACGAAAAACGGATGAAAAAACAGATGAAAAAACGGATGAAAACGGACAAAAAATGGATGAAAAATGGATGAAAAACGGATGAAAAATAGATGAAAAAATGGATGAAAAACGGATGAAAAACTGATGAAAATGGACAAAAAATGTATGTAAAATGGATGAAAAATGGAAGAAAAATGGATGAAAAACGGATGAAAAAACTGATGAAAAAACGGATGAAAAACAGATGAAAACGGACAAAAAATTGATGAAAAATGGATGAAAAACGGATGAAAAATAGATGAAAAAATGGATGAAAAACGGATGAAAAACTGATGAAAATGGACAAAAAATGGATGTAAAACGGATAAAAAATGGAAGAGAAATGGATGAAAAAACGGATGAAAAAACGGATGAAAAAACGGATGAAAAACAGATGAAAACAGACAAAAAATGGATGAAAAACGGATGAAAAATAGATGAAAAAATGGATGGAAAATGGATGAAAAACGGATGAAAAAACGGATGAAAAACTGATACACTGAACTGATGAACTGAATGGACCGTATGTGCGAAATGGGCCTTCGTTACTCTAAAGTATACAATTCCTGGGTTCTCAGTGTTAGATCCGGTGGGGGACAGATGCAGCATCCACCTAGGTAAGTATGATTTAATACAAAAATATATATATTCTTATACTTCTCTTTTAATTGCCCTGTAATAGCCCGCAGCTCTGACATCTCTGCGCTGGAAGGGCTTCGTGTTAAGGTAAGTTTAACATAATGTGCTAGTAGTACTAGCACATTATGACATTACCTTGCAGGGTACAAAAAAAAAAAAGTCCAGCCGTTTACATCCGCTTTAAAGTCAAATTTCCTTGACCGATAATAAGCTATTTATTTATTTATTTGTTGGGTTTATATAAGAAAAGGTCAATTTTAAGGATCCAATTGAACCGATGTTCAGTGAGAAAGAGCAACCCCCCAGCATTTAAAGTCAATACATTCTACACATTGCAGCACCCAAAAAAAAAAAAAAAACGAAGAGAAAAAAAATGTGATCAGCCGATTTTCTTATTGTACAGAAAACTACTTTTAATAACTTTTTAAAAACACTTTAGGGAATTAAAATACTTCGAACTCGAAACCCTTGTCTTTAAATCTTTTCTTTAATCCACCAGTCAATTTATTACATTGTTCTGGATTGCCGCTGTTCATCACGCTGTCTCCGTACAACCCCAATATACTCATCTCGCAGTGACAGGTTCAGTGTCAAATAATATGTTAACACCCATTGTTCTTTCAGCACTCCCCACTCAAGAGTTCCTCTAATTCTAGCATCTACAGATCAACCGCTTCTTAAATGTTGAGAGACAGATGAGTTTGTCTTAATACTCTCCTCAAGTTACCTCGGTGAATCTTGTTTTCAATGCTTCCCTGAGTGGTAATTGGTGTCTCGGCCAATTAAACTGGTGCAGACTAATGGCAGATCAGTGATAAATGCCCACAATAAGATATGTCTAACAGGCGAAAAAAAGGGGACGTTTTTGAGTGTTAGACCGACTTGCCATGATAGAGGTGCGACTAAATTCATGCCGCTTCCAGTGACAGGTTGACTTAAGAGTGTTCCTTCTACCTTTTATAAAGACTAACTTGATTAAAAAAAAAAAAAAAAAAAGAGGAAAATGGATATAATGCATATCCTTGACAACTTTTTTACTGCCCAGGGCAAACTTTAAAATTAAAAACTTCCTCCAAAAGAAAAAAAAAAAAAAAGAAAAGTTGAGGTTTCTTCACATTATCCCTTGTTACAGATATATTCTACTTGATTTTAAATGCCCAGAACGAATTCATTTAACCGCTTCAATACCAGGCATTTTTAACCTCTTCCTGTCCAGGCCGATTTTTAGCTTTTGGTGCTATTGCACCTTGACAGTGCAAACTAAATTTTTAGCATCTTGTTCACACAACTAGAGCTTTCTTTTGGTGGTATTTAATCACCACTGTTTTTTTGTTTTTTTTTGCCTAATAAACAAAAAAAAAATTTATAAAATGTTGAAAAAAAAGTTTTTCTTTATTTCTTAATACAAAGGGGTGATCAATCAGCGCAATCTAATAATAATAATAATAATATTAATAATAATAATAATAATAATACATCAAAAAAATCCCATAATTTCGGTACTGGGTGAATTGCTAGCCAACAACTGACGATGTAGGTTGCTACGAAACATGTAAGAGGAGCCAACCTGCGTCTGACGTCACAAGCCGGAAGAGGTCCGTCGCAGCTCCCAGCAGCTTCAGCACTTGTATTGATAACATTGGGCTGCTTTTTACTACATTGTGGTGAGTGCATTATTTTTGAATAAATCATATTATTTTAAAAGGTACGACACAATAAGGTGTATGAATCCCATTGGAAACACTCAAGTCCCACATAGCAAGGATTGGAATATTCTGCTATTCAGTCTATCTTCAGGATACAGAGCCGGTGTCCCTCAGTTTGGTTATCTTTGGGATATAAAGGCGCCCTTGATTACTGTGAGAACAGTAATCCATTTATTCTGGTAAGAGGCCTGAAGAGCTATGTGGTGGAGGTGTATGATACCCTTGCTCACCGAGTGTCGTTTTGTCATCACACACAAAGGGGTCAAAGGCGCTGTCTTATTTATATTCTGTTACCAGCATTTTGAATATATGGACTTTACCTTGATTGTACTGTAATATTAATATTAGCGCTGCATTTTACATACTACCTATAAGTGATTCAACAACTTATTATATAGACCCAAATATTACCAAATTATTATAGACTCAAATTAATACCCAAAATAGTGTAGCCCAACTCTCCTAAAAACACTAAATCTCAAACCTTAGTGTCATGTATCAACAACCTCATGTGCATAAACGTATATAACACACCCTATTAAATGTGCAAAAAGGAACACAAAAAATGTTTAGAAAATTCCTTCTCTGTGAGCCATACACAAATCCTCCAAAATAAATATATAATTCAGTCCAACAAATGTCCAAATATGCAAAAAATTGTGATAAATCAGTAAGTGTAATTCTGCTTCAATCAACCAAAACCACCACTGTGTCCAAACTGGAATAAGTGAAGCCACCACCGAATGGCCTCTCACCCCACTGACATGACCCCTGCTTTACCAGTAGGTCACACCATGCAGTTTTCCCTCTTATGGGATAATGATAACAGCTACCACTTTCGAATCTTTACTCCCTCCTAATCGGACAAGTGGATAGATGGATCTCAGATAAAAGCAGTATTCGTGCAGCGGGAAAAGAGCACACAACCCTAGTGTTCTCTGTTTGGAACTCACATTTAATATAAAAGATAAAATATTGCACTTACAAAAAATAGCACTATAGGCAGTGCTAACTGTATATCGCTGGTCTGTAACAATCACTGGCAAGACAGCTAATTGCAGAGATGAATATAGAAAACCCGCGCTTAGGATATATCCAGTTGTTCCGTAGATTGTTGGCTGCAGCCCCCTTCAAACTATATTCCGAAGATATATAGAAGTATAAATTTCAGTAGAGGAAGGGATATGGCGCTGCCAATATATGCATACCACTCAATAAATATTTAAAAATGTATAAGTAAAAAATGTGTCCAATGTCTTAATGTGTCAACAATGTATATAAATAGGTGTCCAATGTATAAAATAAATGAGTGTCCAATCCAGCAAAAAACCGTGTCCAGTATCTTAATATGTCAACAATATATAGATAAATAGATTTCCAATGTATCAAATAAATAAATAGGTGTCCAATCCAAAATTGATATGTGCACAAGAGCCTCAAAAAAAATCAACGTGCCAAAGGTAGGTGTGGTGTACCTAATATCAATAGATTAAAAACTCAAGTAGTGAATAATGGTGTGTAGATATTAAAATATGATATAAAAAAATATATAATATAAAAAAAGTGTCTAGGAAAAGTGATATCAGGTGTTAAAAAAGTGCAATCTAATTGGAGTGGGAGTGGTATAATATTGATACAAATGCTCTTAAATGGATAATAATCATAAAAACCTTAATAAAAATCCGGAGTGGTAATAAATATACATGTAAAGTTATGTAAAAAAAACAGCTGGAGATAATCCTTGTGATGGATATATAAATCCATCCATATATAACTCCTGAAGACGTCACTCTGACGAAATGCGTAGAGCGTCATCGCGTCACATCCGCCCAGCTGACACGCACATCCGGTCCGTGGAGGTCTGGAATTGCTGCTAACTAGTATGGTGGTTTACAATTACTTATAGTTTATATATCCATCACAAGGATTATCTCCAGCTGTTTTTTTTTTACATACCTTTACATGTATATTTATTACCACTCCGGATTTTTATTAAGGATTTTATGATTATTATCCATTTAAGAGCATTTGTATCAATATTATACCACTCCCACTCCAATTAGATTGCACTTTTTTAACACCTGATATCACTTTTCCTAGACACTTTTTTTATATTATATATTTTTTTATATCATATTTTAATATCTACACACCATTATTCACTACTTGAGTTTTTAATCTATTGATATTAGGTACACCACACCTACCTTTGGCACGTTGATTTTTTTTGAGGCTCTTGTGCACATATCAATTTTGGATTGGACACCTATTTATTTATTTGATACATTGGAAATCTATTTATTTATATATTGTTGACATATTAAGATACTGGACACGGTTTTTTGCTGGATTGGACACTCATTTATTTTATACATTGGACACCTATTTATATACATTGTTGACACATTAAGACATTGGACACATTTTTTACTTATACATTTTTAAATATTTATTGAGTGGTATGCATATATTGGCAGCGCCATATCCCTTCCTCTACTGAAATTTAATTGCAGAGATGGCCACAGGATGACGTCATGTACGGGGTTGCTTGTCTTATACGCGTTGCGTCCAAACGCCGGGACTTCCTCAGTAGGAAATTTTTAGCATTTTGTTCACACAACTAAAGCTTTCTTTTGTGGTATTTAATCACCGATGGTTTTTTTTATTTTTTGTTAAAAATTTTGAAAAAAATCTTGTTTTTCTTTGTTTCTGTTATAAAATTACAACAAAAGAGAAAAAGATGGGGTTTTTGGGGCCAATATGTACGGGAGGATCACAATTATGAACAATGTCATGGCGCTTTCTAGTATAGGTGGGTTGTATGGAAGGGGGGGAGGAATAATGGGGGTTCCAATCTGTGATGGAGGGGGCCACGTTCAGCGGCTGCCAGCTGGAGCATGGAGGGGCTCTGAGGAACAGAAAGCAGGAGAGAGCATGCAGATTAGTGCTCGTTGTTTTTTTTTTGAGGGGTGGGGATTTTTGCTGACATAATGCTCATACATCTTGGGGGGGGGGGGCGCAATTTGGCATGTTTGCCCGGGGCACTAGATTACCTGGTCCCGGCACTGCTGGCAATCAATGTAATAGACATTTTTCCCGTTGACCAATAATGAATTGCTTTAGCAAGGGTTCCCCAAGACCTGAAAACTTTTTCAGGGGTTCTTCAGGGTAAACAAAAGTGGAGAATGACGGGTCTAAGCTATATCATTCAGTTTATGGATGTGCACATTATTTGTCAAAATGAACGTCATGTTTTATTTCTACCATTATTTAATTGTGTTTTTCTGCTAACATAACACAAGCTGTTATGCTGCCAACACACTGCAGTTCACCTCCACATGGAGTGCTAAGACTTGAGAAAATCAAACTTTATTTTAGCAAAAGGGAAATTGTTGCTGCTGTAGACTTGGATTGGAACATATGTTGCGGCAGTTCTGTATGATAAACATACGATCGCAAGACGTTTCAGAATTGTTTCTGCTTTTAAAGGGGAGGAAAAGTGAAATGACGTTGTAGGTACTCATTAGAACTTTTGAGATGGAGTTCTGATCTCAATGGAATAGTTTGCTAAGGTCCACTTGTCAGCAAAAAAAAAAAAATTACCGTTAGCCTTTTTCTTGTTCTTAAATTACAGAGAGCAATAGGTTGCTTTCATTCACAAAGCAAATTCATCAATAATTTAAAATTGCTCAAATCATGTACATATCAAGGGATATTTAAATATACACTCCTGTCAAAATTAAAAAAATAAGCCTTAAATTGCACAAAGGGAACATAGTCAATCTGAGCTTTATACACCGGTTTACTTTGTTCTCTTTTGACTACCATTGAATGACCCCTTTAAGTCACCTGTCTGTAGTTGACCCCACTGTAGATGTACCCACTGTGGGTTTCTTGTTCACCTGCAGCAAATTGAATAGAAACCTCAGTACCAAGACATTTCTTATAGTCACTAATAGAACTGATCCAAAATTTTGGATGATTTTACGTTTGGACTAAATTTTATAAATTTGGATGGCCAAGTCCAAGTCTAACCACTTGCCGACTGCCTAACGACGATTTACGTCGGCAGTCAGCCCCTCACAGGCAAAGCGACGTAGGACTACGTCTCTAGCCTGTGAGGCTCTAGGGAGCAAGCGCGCGCCGCTGGAGGCGCGATCCCGCTGGCTCATGGACCCCCCCCGCGCGTATCACAGACCCGATGTCCGCCGGGCACTCACGATCGTCTGTTAGAGCGGGAGAAAGGCAGGCGGCTAATGTAAACACAGCCGCCTGTCATTCTTCCCTGTGTAAGAATGGAGATCATACGGTTCTGCTATGTAGGACCATTGATCTCTGTTCTTACACCAGTAACCACATCCAATCACAGTAAGAATCACGCCCCTAGGGACACACTTAACCCCTCCCTCGCAAATAAAGTTAACTCCTTCCCTGCCAGTGTCATTTTTACAGTAACAGTGCATATGTATAGAACTGATTACTGTGGTAATGTCACTGGTAACCCCAATAGTGTCAAAAATGTCAGTCAAGGGTCCGATCTGTCCGGCGCAATGTCACAGTCCCGCAAAAAAAAGCGCAGATCGCCGCCATTACTCGTTAAAAAAAAAAACAACAAAAATGACAAAAATCTTTCCCTTAGTTAATAAACGCAATAACTTTTGCGCAAACCAATCAAAATATGCTTTTTGCGATTTTTTTTACCAAACATATGTAGCATAAAACAAATTGGCCTAAAATGTTAAAAAATTTAGATTTTTACATTTTTTTGGGGGGGGGGGGAATTTCATATAAAAAATTTGAAAAATATTGTTTTTTTTTGCAAAATTGACACTCTTTTTTTGTTTATAGCGCATGATCAAAAAATCGCACAGGTGATCAAATACCACCAAAAGAAAGCTCTGTTTGTGGGAAAAAAAGAACATCAATTGTAAAATTGTAAATTAGACGTCCAATTAGTTTAGGTACAGCGTCGCACGACCGCGCAATAGTCCGTTAAAATCACGCAGTGCCGAATCGCAAAATAGGCCCTGGTCAGGAAGGGGGTAAAATCTTCCGGGGCTTAAGTGGTTAAATGTAAGTGTTATTTTTGGTGGTTCAGATTTCCGAAATGGAGACTGGATCTTTTACAGACTGTTTCTCCCTTGTAGCTGCATCTGCTATTGCCTGAGCATCTGCCAGTGCCACCAGGTCAGACTCTTCAATTTTATGTCCCCAGTAGAATTAAAAAAAAAAATAGATTGGGCTTTTTTTTCAGTGTAGAAAAAAGCAGGCGACTCAGTAAACCTCTTTTTAATCTTTATTAGCTACATAGCATAGATACAGTACAATAAGTCTAAAGCGTTTCGGCTATTACGGTCTTCCTTATAGTATGGGTTCAGCTGAAATAGCCAAAACGCGTTAGTATTTTTGTACTGTATCTATGTTATGTAGCTAATAAAAATTGACAAGAGGACTATCGAGTTGCTGGCTTTTTTCTACAGTGGATTGTATTGCATGGGACAACGGACACCCCAGCCTGTGCACCAGGCTACAGCATCTTAATTCTAGGCACGAGCATTTGAGTTAGAGTATGTTTTTTTTTTTTTTTTTTTTTTTGTGTCCCATCCTGGAAGGGCACCCAGGAACTTCACAAACCATTCTGCACAAATTTTGCATCATTTGCTGCTCGTTAATATTCACTTTTTTTGGAGCACGCTTTAGATGTTCATTGACTTCAACTAGAGTTCTTGTTTGGAAATACTCAATTTCATAGGTTAGTAAATTTTTTAAATTTCAGCTGGACTGCGACTAATCAAACTGGTTGGAAGTTTGCTCATCTATAATTACTGATCATATTGCAGATCTGTTAGCTAAGAGAGAGAAAGCAGTGCAGGGTTCAGGAAAGAGAACAACTCACCACGCATGTAAGGAGCTTAGTAAAATTTGGCTGCAGTGTATTTGATAGAACTCAAATGATGGCACATTAGGTGAGTTTGCTTACTTTAGCATGGCTGCTGGTTTACTATACTTGGTTTACTATGGTTTACTATATAACATTAGTAGCTTTCACTTGTTGCCTGGGATTGATTTTCAAAGGGAAAATATTGTGGTGTTGTAATAATTTGCTTTTTTTTATTATATTCTAAAAAGTATAACGTGCATAAAAAGATAATATTTATAACTTTTCATAGTAATCATTATTCACTAGTGAGCAGGCAGAGAGCTAGTCTCCTTTATAAGGCTATTCTTAACTGTGCTGTTAAAAAAAACTGCTCTGATATATATATATATATATGCCCCAGACCAGGACACTCCCACCACCATGCTTGACTGTAGGCAAGACACACTTGTGTCCACTGCAATTAGGACATTTTTGTCCCCAACAATAAAATTATTACAGTTTGTTTATGTATATAAAATCAAGAGCCCTCACTTGGAACATTAGAATATTCCCACAGAGAACATATTTGAATTTGTTATTAATTCTATTATTGTCTATAATTATAGATGATGAATAAATTACATATTTCTCAAAATAACAAGTAGTCATTTAGGATTGAGGACTCATTTATGATTCCTAGGAATGTCTGGACAGCCATAGCACAGTTGTTACCTTTGTACAAATGTGTTTCCTGCACATAAATGCAGTGTAGGTGGGTATAAATATTTATGACTATTAACGTAAAAGGGAACATCCAATTTACTGATACGGAACATCTCTTTCAGAGAATGTTGCTGAGACAGGAATGTCCCAACATGCACCACAAACCTCTCGCTAGTCCTGATTGCCCTCACCATGGTTGTTACAGTAGTGTAGAATTTATAGATTATTGCATATAAATAAAAAGAATGCGAAAGAAATGTTTATCTTATAAATACAAAAATCTGGTGTACCTTTCCGAAAGAGAAACTTTACTGTTATTTGATCATTTTTATTTATTTTATTTTTTTATCTTTTTTTAAAGGTAATCTCTGGGCATTCACAAAAAAAAAGAAAAAGAAAAAAAAAATAACAGCTGTCAGTCTGGTCCTCTTCTCACCAGGAATGGAATGTGGGTGGGCATCCTACATCAACATGTACAATGCAGGACAAGTTGTTGCCACTGGTCCTGCATTGTAAGTGATGATGCCGGTGGTGGTGGTGGGGGGGGGGGGCAGCAAAGTGACCAGCTAGACCCTGACAAGTAGAGCTAATTTTGGAACTGGTTCTCTTAACCAGAACTGGCAGAGGAGAATACTGTGGGACCCTCGGTTTAAGTAAGTAATGCTTTGCTTCATTCCGGAAATCCGCATTGTTAGGCTTTATGTTTATACATTTTTTAAGTGCTGTTATATATCAATTTGTGTAAATATTTAGGTACAATTTTTCCTTTACAGTTAAAGTGTTATTAAATCCAGGACCCCACATTCACTATATCTGGTCCCCCACAGTACACGGAACATAGAAACGTAAATATAATCTGCTAAATATCTTTTCTCATCAGGAGTATATAGCAGTCTTGTGACTTCTATCAGTGTCTGGTTAAAGTTTGTAGGAGGAGTTTTCATTCTCCCCTGATTGTCCTATGAGGCTGCAGGACCCCTGACCCTCTGTTTGGACAGTGCTGATTGGCCCTGTGCTGATCACATGCACCCTCCCAAGAAAAAAGAAAAAACTCTCTAGCAATACACACCAAACTGAGCATGTGCAGCTTGCCCCCAAGGCTCTGTATTATCAAGAGATAGATTGGGGACTGTGCAAGAAGGGCAGTATAAGAGAAGACAGGATCAAACAGCCTTTTTTATGCAATGCAGAGGATTAACCCCTTAGGTTCCTGTTGTGGGTTTAGTAACCCTTTAATTATTTCATACACTGTTGCCATAGAGAGAGAGTGAAGTAGTAACTGTTTACTTTCAGGCTCTCTGTCTGATTGAAACATACTAGGAAGAAGTCTTAAACAACAGCCAGGGAGGAGAGAAAGGGGGTCTAATCACTGTGCTAACTCACTCACTCACTTGTGTGTAATTTTTAGCTTGAGCTATTAAGCTCTGTTCACAACAGACCTTTTTCAGCAAAGCAGATATAGATAGCCTGGAAAACACATAGAAACCATAAGGCTCCACCTGCTGGATGATACTGAAAAGGCAAACAAAATATTCATATGAAATGTTATATTTACCTGACCAACAAAAAAAAAAAAATCATTTTTTAGCCTTAAGCATGATAAAGAAAAGAATCTAAATACACAAACAATATGCATTTCTTTTCAAAAGATGAAACATTACTGGTTATAATTCCACCCTACATTGGCAGTCTTCTTGCAGACTTAATAGAACAGAGAAATGTGTCTACTCTCAGCACATTGGGCAGAGCAATGGGTCTTGGACGCAAATGTATCTGGGGCCTGCCCACTAGTGATATAAAAGAGAAAGGAAAATGGCTCTGATATATATATAGAGACTAGCAAACCCACACAGCCCTAAAAACAACCCTAAATACCAAGATATTGCTAGATATGTGGATTTTCACTTGGAGTTTTGCAACATTTTGACTACTAGTGACTTTCTTAAAGGCCCATCCTTTGCTGACCTTCAATAGCTTCTTTAGTGCCAACCCACTCTTTTCTTGAATCCAATCATTCAGTGTTATGTCTTCAGAGGCTTCTCCTATAGGGAGACTGACAGAATGCCAAAGTTAGAGGAAAGTGGGGAGTTCTACAGGGGCTGACTGGCAACTTTCAGTCCAGAAGGTAATTGCAAGCCAGAGGCCCATGGTGCAGCAACTCGGCCCCCCTCCCACTCCCCCTCTTCCTGGCCTCTTCCTGAAGCTCCACTCCAGGTGCTCTCTACTCACCGACCGAATCCGGGTTCCCGACCTGTCCAGCAGGCGGCAGTTTGGGGGAGCTGGGACAGCTCGGTTGGGGCTTGCTAGGGGAGGAGAGTCTCCAGTGGGGCATGGACCTGGCCTCTCCTAAGACACAGTTTACACCATCCATGCTGGGGGGGGGGGGGGGAGGCCTGCGCTCTGTCCTTGTCTTCAAACCACACTCGGTAGGTCCGCGGTAGGGACTTTTTACTTTTCTTCACCAGGAATCCTTTAAACATGTCTTTGGCAGAAGCAGTGCAGCCTTTTCATGGGGCATAAGAGCAGCCCAGGGGGCAATTGCCCCCCTGCCCCAGTCCTCCCCTAGGGCCAGACTTGGTTATTGTTATAAGCAACACTAAGGGGTCTGTGTTTGATTAATGTCACACACATTTGCAAAAGTTGGACAGATTTTACATTAATTTTCTGTAATAGATCAATTCCCATGATCATTGGCTTCATCTAGGGGCCAAAAAGGCAGTATATTTTCTCTCTCATTGAGGTATATCCCACATTTTGGCCACTAAATGGAGCTGAAGTTCATAGGAAGTAACTCATTACGGAAAAAATATGGGGAGAATTAATCCAGCCTGCATGTATGTATTTGACATTTGTCCAAAGAATGTCTTATTAATAGATCCCAAAGGGTTAATATAACTTTATGTACGAGGACCTGCTTTTGTGCCACCGTTTAATCTATTGAAATATGTTATGGATTAAAAATATATTCACAGCAGAATCAACTCATATTTCCTGTCTTAGCTGATGTAAAAGTCTCTGTATAGGTTTGCCTAATTAGAATGTGTGGAGCAAGCAGGAAACCATAAGCACATAAAGACTGGATTTAGCCTCCTTATTGTAAGCCTGCTGTAGGGGCAGCCAAGTGTGAATAATGCCAAAGTCACAGTATCAACACCAGGATTGCCAGCTGTCAAAAATATGTTTTACTCCTCTGTCACATAAAATAAATTATATCCAGAAGACAATGGTGCTGGGAGCCTGGAAAATATATTTTAGCAGTATGTAAGAAACGTATTATTGATAATAGGCACACCAAGGTTATATGAATATGAATCGATAATCAACATTCTATAGGTTCTAAGGTATATTAAACATTGTAATGTCTACACTAGTAGTGGTCAACTTTCTTGGTATGGCGACCTTAAGTACAGCCCTTGACATCATTAAAGGGCCACACATAAAATTCAGTGTCAGAGACAGCAGACACATACCAGGATACAATCAAAGACTATGGGCATGATACAGTAGCTGGTCAGAGACTGCAGAAAAGATATTGGAGATGGTCAGAGACTGTAGAATTGCATTGTCACTTCTCCTGCTGGTCCTGAGCAGTGGTGGCTGGTGCTCCATGGGCCGGAGAAGTAGCAGACGGACCACACCATACCCCCCTGACCACACCAGCCCACACACCATACCCCTCCCCACGGTTGCCGGCTCACTCACCCTGGACATCTGGAGGGCAGGCAGCAGCGGCGGCGGCTTCCCTCTCAGTCTCCTGCGTCTCCTCCCTCCTCCTCCTTCTTGGCCAATGTCATGGCTTCTCCTTTCGACCAATCGGGAAACGGGTCTCAGGACCCGCTTCCTGATTGGCCAGGAGGAGAATCCTCAATCGCTATTGTCACACAACTGGGTGGGCTCAGGGCGCAGTGCTCTGCTCCCCGAGCCCACCCTTTTTTGAGGCCTATTAGAGCCTCTGGCTCTAATCACTTGCTTGAAAAAAAAACCCATTGGAATCCATGCTTCCGGCGCCCTGCGTGTAGATTAGGGGGCTGGACGCATGGATGGGGGGCGGCACCCCTGCGCTCAATGGGCTGGCCGCCACTGGTCCCATGTGCTTCTATCTGCGCCCAGTCTTCCTTCCAGGTGCTGTTTTTTGACGGCTTGAATGACCTACTAGGGTCTCCTAGGGTCTCTTCTGTTATAAAAACCCTGCCCTCCATTTTTCGTTTTATTACTTCAGTACCTCATTATTTTTATCTGCTTATGCATGCTCACATGCTCGTGTAATGTTTACAGTTCTATGGACCATTCTGTACGCATGCGCATTACTTTAAACACGGCTTGAGCACAGTTTTCCTGACATTACTTCTATTCCTGTCCTTGGGAAAGCTCAACATTTCCCTTATTTTCAGACAATAAGCACCATTCTATCCATTACTTAAAAAGGCATTTTATCTTTAAATGTACTTAAATACTACAATTTTTGAAAATAATAAAAAAATAAACAACTTATTACAAACAGATGCTAAAGAAAATACATATATCTAGTTACCTTCAAAAACAATTAAGTACTGCCCATGATACTTTTTTTATTTGCACTAACATACAATTTTTCAGGACAAGCTTTCGGGGTGTACCACCTTCTTCAAGGTCCAAGCAGAACCTTAAAGAAGGGGGCACAACCGGAAAGCATGCCCTAATAAATTGTATGTTAGTGCAAATAAAAAAAGCATCACGGACAGTATTCAATTGTTTCTGTTGCAAGTACACTAATACGGCTACAATCACCTGTAGCTACCTTAAGAAACCAAGGCATCCTTTCCTTCACAGCTATTCTAAGTACTTTCCCTTCAAGTTCTTCTATTCTAATATCTCCCCACAATAATGCCGGCAGTAGTGGGACAAAGTAGGCCAAAGACATGATCCACACAAGGAGAATATACTCAAACAGTTTTCATGTTTTTATTCAGGAAGTTTACTGCCCATGATGAAAAAAAAAGCATAAAATGCCCTATTCTGAAATTTAGGTGAAGAAAGCATCACTGTTAGCGTTTGGGAATTCTTTATGATTCCTTGAACCATGCAAAAACTCTGCCAGGTTGGGTTTTACGTTTGCTCAAGGTTAAAGGTTAAAGAATGTGTGGATTATTTCATAAAAGTTCTTTGGAACTTTCAACAAAACATTTACAACCCTCTTCAAGGTCAAAGCAGTAGCATGAAGAAGGGGGCACACCTCAAAAGCGTGTCCTGAAAAATTGTATGTTGGTGCAAATAAAAAAAAGCATCAGGGACAGTATTCAATTGTTTCTGTTGCTAGTGCACTAATACGGCTACAATCACCTGTATCTACCATTAGAAACCCAGGCATCATTTCCTTTACAGTTATTCCAAGTACTTCCCCTTCAAATTCTTCTCTTCTGATATCGCCCCACAATAATGCGGGCAGCAGTGGGGCAAAGTAAGTCAAAGACATGATCCACACAAGAGTTTATGCTCAAACAGTTTTCAGGTTTTTATTCAGGAAGTTTACTGCCCAAGATGAAGAAAAAAATCTTAAAAGACCCTACTCTGAATTTTAGGTAAAGAAAACATCACTGCCAGCGTTTGGGAATTATTTATGATTCCTTGAACCATGCAAAAACTCTGCCAGGTTGGGTTTTTCTTTTTTTTCAATTTTTTTTTCAACTTGACAATTTTTTTCAATTTTTATATACAAACAAAGAAAGGGGGGGATCACTCCTCATCCCTTCCAATCCCCCTCTGCTGAAGTGAGTGCATGTGGAATAAAGCAATCGTTAAGTCTCATAAATCATAAGAGATTAGTATGCATATCGAAACAAAATAGTGCAAGGTGTGGTGAGAAGAAAAAAAAAAAAAAGAGAAAGAAGAGACCCCCAAAAGAGGAGGGGAACATGCCCCTACCACAATCCCAAAAACATTAAAGTGCAAACAAAAATACACAGGATTGGATGATGGAACTCAACAGAGCTTCATCTCATTCACTAGGCCCTTCACTTGCAAAGTTCACAGTCTATGTGCCATTAGTAAACCAACCCCATACGCTCCATGAAATGGATACTTGCTCAAGGTAGCAAAGAGAGGAGGGGTATTAATAATAACTTAAACACTCCAGAACTCTTTGAATGATGTGTAAATCCACATTAGCAACCCCAGTGAAAAGCCGAGAACAAAACTAAGCCTAAAACTAAAAGTAAGCAAAGATCACCAAAAAAGTAGTAACTTGTACTACAAGTTTAATACAGTTCAGATTGCCTTTATTTGGTCCTTGGAGCACTATTCCTCACACTGATACCATTGTTTCCACTGACACCAACAATGAAGTACCATTGCTTCCACTGACACCAGCGATGTAGTACCATTGCTTCAAATGATACCAACGATGAGGTACAATTGCTTCCACTGACAACAACGATGAAGTACCATTGCTTCCACTGACACCAACGATGAGGTACCATTGCTTCAACTGACATCAACCTTGAAGTACCATTGCTTCCTCTGACACCAACAATGAAGTACTATTGCTTCCACTGACACCAATGATGACGTACTGTTGCTTCCACTGACACCAATGATGAAGTACTGTTGCTTCCACTGACACCAACAATGAAGTACCATTGCTTCCACTGACACCAACGATGAAGTACCATTGCTTCCACTGACACCAACGATGAAGTACCATTGCTTCCACTGACACTAACGATGAAGTACCATTGCTTCCACTGACATCAACCTTGAAGTACCATTGCTTCCATTGACACCAACAATGAAGTACCATTGCTTCCACTGACATCAACGATGAAGTACCATTGCTTCCACTGACACCAATGATGAGGTACTGTTGCTTCCACTGATACCAATGATGAAGTACCATTGCTTCCTCTGACACCAACGAGGAAGTACCATAGCTTCCAATGAAACCAACGATGAGGTACTGTTGCTTGCACTGACATCAACGATGAAGTACTATTGCTTCCACTGACACCAAGGATGAGGTACTGTTGCTACCACTGATACCAACGATGAAGTACTATTGCTTCCACTGACACCAACGATGAAGTACCATTGATTCCACTGACACCAACAATGAAGTACCATTGCTTCCACTGACACTATCAATGAAGTACCATTGCTTCCACTGACATCAACCTTGAAGTACCATTGCTTCCACTGACACCAACGATGAAGTACCATTGATTCCACTGACATGAACGATGAAGTACCATTGCTTCCACTGACACCAACGATGAAGTACTATTGCTTCCACTGACATCAACCTTGAAGTACCATTGCTTCCACTGACACCAACGATGAAGTACCATTGATTCCACTGACATCAACGATGAAGTACCATTGCTTCCACTGACACCAATGATGAGGTACTGTTGCTTCCAATGATACCAATGATGAAGTACCATTGATTCCACTGACACCAACGAGGAAGTACCATTGCTTCCACTGACATCAACCTTGAAGTACCATTGCTTCCACTGACACCAACGATGAAGTACCATTGATTCCACTGACATGAACGATGAAGTACCATTGCTTCCACTGACACCAACGATGAAGTACCATTGATTCCACTGACATCAACGATGAAGTACCATTGCTTCCACTGACACCAATGATGAGGTACTGTTGCTTCCAATGATACCAATGATGAAGTACCATTGCTTCCTCTGACACCAACGAGGAAGTACCATTGCTTCCACTGACATCAACGATAAAGTACTATTGCTTCCACTGACACCAACGTACTGTTGGTTCCACTGATACCAACGATGAAGTACAATTGCTTCCACTGACACCAACAGTGGGGCATAATTCCTACTACTTACACCAATGAAAGGACACTATTTCTACCACTGACACCAATGATCGGGCAGTATTCCTCCAAATGACACTATTCCTTTCACTAATCCCAAGGACAGGACACTGATCCGCCTCCTAATGACCACAGGTGCTATGTCATTTTTTCCTCCCATTGACCACCAAAATTGAGGCATTGTTTACGTTCACTGATGCTGGGGCATTTTCTACTTCCAGTGGTCACAGTTCAGTCCCTCTAAAGTTTGAGGGACAGTAAAATGACTGTTTGCTTAGAAATTTGGAGATGCCTGGTTTAATCAAACCTTTTAAACCTCCCATCTCCCATTTTGGCCAAACGTTTTAGATCACTTCAAGCCCATTTACCCTTTAGGCATGGGCCTTTGGGTCCTGTCAACATACCTAGGCCTGTCTGATCTTTCATATAGACATCTTCCCTATTACAGAATCACTGAAAGTTTAGGAATATTTGGGTTTAGTTGGATATTCATGTCTGTACTAGAGAAATAGGTATGCTATATATAGCAACACATGGTAATCCAAATAAAAAATGCACCATAGTTATAAAAGCTTTAATCACATATTCTCTATGTCTTTGTGGTTTTAAAAAGCCATTTTTGAAAATCCGTAATAGGTTTGGATAGGAATTAGCTATTTACATAAATGAGCTCACATGATTAAAGCCATCCCAGGAGGTTGGGCAGCTGGAGCGATAGATCTACAGTCAAAACTTGCTGTGCGTCATGATTTTGCAAATATTTTATATTACATGACTGCCTGTTGAGACCTTGTCTTGCTTTTGAAGTTCTTATTCCGTATAATTGAACTAACAAATATGCACCCAGTCTTTCATTGACGGAACTGGGAAAAGTGCGTAGTGCGTGAATTGAGTGTTTATATGTTTCTGTGTTGAGGAGGGTTTAAAAAAATATTTATATATTGCTTGATCATGAGCAGAAAATTGAAATTGTGTTGGTGAATGTTCAAAAAAACATAATTAAATCATATAATTAAAAATAAATGCAAAATTGTAAACATCACACATTATTTGTTTGATTATTATACATTTATTTATTATTTATTACAGGTACTTACTGTATATAGCGCCATCAATTTGCACAGTGCTTTACATACACTATAGTACCAAAAGTATTGCGACGCCTGCCTTTACACGCACATGAGCTTTAATGGCATCCCAGTCTTAGTCCGTAGGGTTCGATATTGAGTTGGCCCACCCTTTGCAGCTATAACAGCTTCAACTCTTCTGGGAAGGCTGTCCACAAAATTTAGAATCGTGTCTACAGGAATGTTCGGCCATTCTTCCAGAAGCGCATTTGTGAGGTTA
The DNA here is from genome assembly GCF_965119305.1 of Pelophylax lessonae. Taxonomy (NCBI): domain Eukaryota; kingdom Metazoa; phylum Chordata; class Amphibia; order Anura; family Ranidae; genus Pelophylax; species Pelophylax lessonae. The sequence goes on along the minus strand of NC_138778.1, from coordinate 39,944,692 downwards.
AGCACTAATGTTGGACAAGAAGGCCTGGCTCGCAGTCTCCGCTCTAATTCATCCCAAAGGTGTTTTATTGGGTTGAGGTCAGGACTCCGAGCAGGCCAGTCAAGTTCCTCCACCCCAAACTTGCTTATCCATGTCTTTATGGACCTTGTTTGTGCACTGGTCCAAATCATTTGGTGGAGGGGGGATTATGGTGCGGGGTTGTTTTTCAGGGGTTGGGCTTGGTCCCTTAGCTCCAGTGAAGGAACCTCTTAAGGCATCAGCATATCAAAACATTTTGGACAATTACATGCTCCCAATTTTGTGGGAACAGTTTGGGGATGGACCCTTCCTGTTCCAGCATGACTGCGCACCAGTGCACAAACAAGGTCCATAAAGACATGGATGAGCGAGTTTGGGGTGGATGAACTTGACTGGCCTCAACCCGATAGAGCACCTTTGGGATGAATTAGAGTGGAGATTGCGAGCCAGGCCTTTATATTCAACATCAGTGCCTGACCTCACAAATGCGCTTCTGGAAAAAATGGTCAAACATTCCCATAGACACAATTACTTAACATTGTGGACAGCCTTCCCGGAAGAGTTGAAGCTGTTATAGCTGCAAACGTTGGGCTAACTCAATATCGAACCCTACAGACTAAGACTGGGATGCCATTAAAGTTCATGTGCGTGTAAACGCAGGCGTCCCAATACTTTTGAGCATACAATCTAAGGTCACTAACTCACATTTATACCTACACATATTTTTACACATTGATAGGTGACATTTATTATATACTGGGGCTCAGTTGTAAGATGAGGGTGCTCAGAAATCTAAGAGCGGGGTTTGTTGAAACTCATGAGTTGATAAGAAACCATGTTTGCTTTAGATATGCTCATCACTATAAGGAACTGCAGGGTGGCAGATGTGATCAGTCTGAAGACGGGGAATTTGGATGGTTATGAATGGGGTATTGTGGGTAATAATGATTCCAGAAGAAAGTTATTACAGAGTCAGCCCTGTGAGAGACCATTCTATCATACAACCTTGGTAGGTCAAAAAGAGGCAACTACAGATGGTAATAAGTTAGAAGAGATCTCTGTTAAAATGCTGTATTAGGCTAGGTTCATACTGCTGCAATCAGAATACGGAGTGCAACTTTTGGAATGTGCAAAAGCAAATCTTCAGTATAAGGTGGTAGAGGTGAAGGGGCCAAATGATCGTCTGTCACACAAGCAGATGGTTTGGTGGCATGAACTGAAGAAGATGGGGGCAGATGCAGAAGTGTGTCATGTTGTTGCTATTGGAGCAAGGAGTAACAGATTTAATTAAATGTCATAAAATTTAAGTATATTATTTTCTAATAAAATGTTTTTTTTTTCTTAAAAAAAAAAAAAGAATACGTAGTGCAACTTGGATGAAACTTGATTGCAACTTGGATACTACTTTGAAGTGGTTTGCATAGTCTATGGGGCCAAAATCTTGCTGGAATTGCCCCAAAGTAGTACTGAAACCTTGTCTGAAATCTTGCTGTGCTGAGTTGCATTGATGTGAATAGGCACAATTGAAAAAAATGTGCTTTCCATTGTCATGTGATTCTGTGCAATTCAAGTCGCATCTGAAATTGCACTCGTTTTAACAGATCCTTAAGAAGTCTGCCCTGGGCGACTGTAACTGCCCCTGCTCACATGCACTAATGTAAGTGGCACATACGTAGATTGGATAATTGGTGTTAATGGGGTTTTATAATCTATTCATTGCATGCAATACTAAAAAATTGTGTTTTGTATATTTATGGGATCGGCTTAAAGAATGCAGTATGTAGTTGCATTTAGTATGTGGTGCCATGTTAAAATATTTATATGAACTGAAAGAAAGAAACATGATTATCAACCACTTAATTAACTAAAAATACGGCTGTGATACTTGGCTCGGAATTGCGCATGGCTCAAAAACAGGTCCAGTATGTACTAAAAACAGCTTTTGTGACCCTCCTAAATAAAGTAAATAAACTAGAACTTTTTCTTTTCCCAGCAAAAAAAACAAAAAAAACGACCCTATATACAAAAAAAAAAGGAACCTCCTAAATAAACTAAATATACCAGAACTTTTTCTTTTCCCAGTAAAAAAAGCAAAAAAAAAAAAAAATGATCCTATATACAAAAAAGGAACCCTCTAAATAAACTAGAAATTTTTATTTTCCCAGCAAACAAAAAACAAAAAAAACTATCCTGTATACAAAAAAAGGACCCCCTCTAAATAAACTAGAACTTTTTCTTTTCCCAGAAAAAAAATTCAAAAACTATTCTTTATACGAAAAAGAACCCCTCTAAATAAACTAGATTTTTTTTTTCTTTTCCCAGCAAATTTTACCTAAGACTCTCAATAGGCAAAATTGGAAGTTTCTGCTTTAGCAAATTTTTGCAGCCAAAGATCATTTTCGTCCAAATGACTCTGCAAATCTCATCTCTGTAATAGACATATAAGACATGGAATTGGTTTGGCTGTTTGGCTTATGGTTGCCATTTTCTTGACAGCAACCTCTCTGAAGAAGCCACGTTGTGTGTTTGGCAATGCCTGTAATATTTTTTTTAAAAGGCCTAGACTGGCCTGGCGCAGAGAAGGTATGGTTCAGGGCAGTCACTAATTTGTACATCTTGTTCTGCACAGAGTCTCAGATGGCAGCAACTCATATTGTATACGTGAAACTTCAGTTTAAACCCCGAGGTAAATTGTCTGACAAACCTCTGGGGAGGCTGCAAAACCCAGGAATTTGATGAGGCTGCATTTCATTTGGATGAAAGACGATGTAGCAGACAGAACTTCTATGAAGAAAGACGTGCTTAAAGCCTCACACAACATATCTTCTTGTGAGGTGAATGATTTTTCTACATGGCCCAGAAACTATGATAAATGGTGTGCAGTCCCTGAATTACTGGATACACTTTGCCTATCTCACAAGAATGTGAGTCACTATAGATTCTACTGCAATAGATTGATTTATCAAACCTTTATCGGCAGCCTTCAAATTTATATATATATATATATATATATATATATCCTTACATTTTTGTAAATATATTATTATATCTTTTCATGTGACAACACTGAAGAAATGACACTTTGCTGCAATGTAAAGTAGTGCGTGTACAGCTTGTATAACAGTGTAAATTTTCTGTCCCCCTCAAAATAACTCAACACACAGCCATTAATGTCTAAACCGCTGGCAACAAAAGTGAGCACACCCCTAAGTTAAAATATCCAAATTGGACTCAAAGTGTCAATATTTTGTGTGCCCACCATTATTTTCCAGCACTGCCTTAACCCTCTTGTGCATGGAGTTCACCAGAACTTCACAGGTTGCCACTGGAGTCCTCTTCCACTCCTCCATGACGACATCACGGAGCTGGTGGATGTTAGAGACCTTGCACTCCTCCACCTTCCATTTGAGGATGCCTCACAGATGCTCAATAGGTTTTAGGTCTCGAGACATGCTTGGCCAGTCCATCACCTTTACCCTCAGGTTCTTTAGCAAGGCAGTGGTCGTCTTGGAGGTCTGTTTGGGGTTGTTATCATGTTGGAATAGGGGATCATGCTGTGCTTCAGTATGTCACAGTACATGTTGGCATTCATGGTTCCCTCATTGAACTGTAGCTCCCCAGTGCCGTGACACTCCCATCACCATGCTTGACTGTAGGCAAGACACACTTGTCTTTGTACTCCTCACCTGGTTGCCGCCACACACGCTTGACACCATCTGAACCAAATACGTTTATCTTGGTCTTATCAGATCACAGGACATGGTTCCAGTAACATGTCCTTAGTCTGCTTGTCTTCAGCATACTGTTTGCGGGCTTTCTTGTGCATCATCTTTAGAAGAGGCTTCCTTCTGGGACGACAGTCATGCAGACCAATTTGATGCAGTGTGCAGCGTATGGTCTAAGCAGTGACAGGCTGTCCCCATACCCCTTCAACCTCTGCAGCTGGAAGCACTCATATGTCTATTTCCCAAAGACAACCATCTGAATATGACGCTGAGCATGTGCACTCAACTTCTTTGGTCGACCATGGCAAGGCCTGTTTTGTTCTTTGGACATTTTCACTTAGGGGTGTACCCACATTTGTTGCCAGTGGTTGAGACATTAATGGCTGCGTTGAGTTATTTTAAGGGTAAAGCAAATGTACACTGTTATATACAAGCTGTACACTCACTACTTTACATTGTAGCATAGTGTAATCTCTTCAGTGTTGTCACATGCAAAGATAAAATAAAATATTTACAAAAATGTGAGGGATGTACTCACTTTTGTGAGAAACGGTGTATATATATATATATATATATATATATATATATACAGTGCCTTGCGAAAGTATTCGGCCCCCTTGAACTTTGTGACCTTTTGCCACATTTCAGGCTTCAAACATAACGATATAAAACTGTAATTTTTTGTGAAGAATCAACAACAAGTGGGACACAATCATGAAGTGGAACGAAATTTATTGGATATTTCGAACTTTTTTAACAAATAAATAACAGAAAAATTGGGCGCGCAAAATTATTCAGCCCCCTTAAGTTAATACTTTTGCTGCAATTACAGCTGTAAGTCGCTTGGGGTATGTCTCTATCAGCTTTGCACATCGAGAGAATGAAATTTTTGCCCATTCCTCCTTGCAAAACAGCTCGAGCTCAGTGAGGTTGGATGGAGAGCGTTTGTGAACAGCAGTTTTCAGTTCTTTCCACAGATTCTCGATTGGATTCAGGTCTGGACTTTGACTTGGCCACACCTGGATATGTTTATTTGTGAACCATTCTATTGTAGATTTTGCATTATGTTTTGGATCATTGTCTTGTTGGAAGACAAATCTCCATCCCAGTCTCAGGTCTTTTGCAGACTCCATCAGGTTTTCTTCCAGAATGGTCCTGTATTTGGCTCCATCCATCTTCCCATCAATTTTAACCATCTTCCCTGTCCCTGCTGAAGAAAAGCAGGCCCAAACCATGATACTGCCACCACCATGTTTGACAGTGGGGATGATGTGCTCAGGGTGATGAGCTGTGTTGCTTTTACACCAAACATAATGTTTTGCATTGTTGCCAAAAAGTTTGATTTTGGTTTCATCTGACCAGAGCACCTTCTTCCACATGTTTGGTGTGTCTCCCAGGTGGCTTGTGGCAAACTTTAAACGACACTTTTTATGGATATCTTTAAGAAATGGCTTTCTTCTTGCCACTCTTCCATAAAGGCCAGATTTGTGCAGTATTATACGACTGATTGTTGTCCTATGGACAGTCTCCCACCTCAGCTGTCGATCTCTGCAGTTCATCCAGAGTGATCATGGGCCTCTTGGCTGCATCTCTGATCAGTCTTCTCCTTGTATGAGCTGAAAGTTTAGAGGGACGGCCAGGTCTTCGTAGATTTGCAGTGGTCTGATACTCCTTCCATTTCAATATTATCGCTTGCACAGTGCTCCTTGGGATGTTTAAAGCTTGGGAAATCTTTTTGTATCCAAATCCGGCTTTAAACTTCTCCACAACAGTATCTCAGACCTGCCTGGTGTGTTCCTTGTTCTTCATGATGCTCTCTGCACTTTAAACGGACCTCTGAGACTATCACAGTGCAGGTGCATTTATACGGAGACTTGATTACACACAGGTGGATTCTATTTATCATCATTAGTCATTTAGGTTAACATTGGATCATTCAGAGATCCTCACTGAACTTCTGGAGAGAGTTTGCTGCACTGAAAGTAAAGGGGCTGAATAATTTTGCACGCCTAATGTGTGTGTGTATATATATATATATATATATATATATATATATATATATATATATATATAGTAATTTTCTATTATTATTATACAGAATTTATATAGCGCCAACAGTTTGCGCAGTGCTGTACAAAATTAGGGTAGATAATACATTTACAATACGATTCATAAGAGGAGGAATCGGAGGGCCTTGTTAGAGCTTGCAGTCTAAGAAGGAGGGTCAAATGATATAAAAGGTAATAACTGTGGGGATGAGCTGATGAAGAATATAAAAACTCAGTTGTTAGGGTAGGGGCAGGCTAGGCTTCTGTAAAGAGAATCGTGGATAGAGTAGGAGATTGATAGATTGAGGTAAGGAGTTCCAGACAATGGGAGAGGTTTTGGAGAAGTCCTGGAGGTGAGCATGGGAGGAGGTGACTAGGGAGCTAGAGAGCAGGAGGTCTTGGGGGGAACAAGGACAATGGTTTGTTTGGTGTTTTGAGACAAGGTTAGTGATGTAGCTAGGGTCAGAGTTGTAGATGGCTTTGTAGATTGTTATTAGTATTTTGATTTGTATTCACTGGGTAAGTGAAAGCCAATGAAAAGATTGTCAGAGAGGGTTGGCAGTCAATGAACAGTTGATAAGGTGGTTGAGTCTGGCACTATTTATAATGGATTGAAAGGGGGGATAGCCTATTTAAAGGTAATCCAATGAGGAGGAAGTCACAATAGTTGAGGCGAGAGATAAAAAAAAAAAAAAAACAGTCAATGGGGAAGAATAGTTTAGTTTCAATGAGTACGTACTGTATTTTGAGTTATTATTGTTAGGTTAACCTTAACAACAAATAGAGAATTGTAGATAAGCTACGGTGACTCAGTGCTATGCTTCAAGAGCAAATAAAACTTCAAGCACTAGACTCAGATTTAGTCATCAAATATTTATTTATTCATTAAATTTATTTATCAAATATTTACTAATCAAATTAGGACATCAAATAGAGGATGATAGTAGTTTTCATTAGCTTGTCTTTGGCCACTAAAAAAACAGAAAGTAGGGGGGCAATTCCACCAGGTGGGGGCCGCCTGACTTCAGAAGCCCAAATGAGGAAAAAAAAAATCAAGTGTGATCACATCCAATGTCCATATAGCTTTATTCTTAAATATGAAGTCACAATAAGTAGACAAGGAGGGGCCAAAGCATTTCAGGGGACAAAGAATCCCCCTTCATCAGGGTTATAACAAAAATCGATAAATGGATAAACAATAATACCTATACAATAATAATACAATAATATGTAATGAATAATATATTGATATCATGCATATGGATTATAACAGGAGGTATACAGGAAAAAATAGGGATTTTAACCCTTAGTTACCCCAGTGTTGAGAATATACACAAAATAAACACAAAACATATGCAACATTCTGATTGCACTAAGAACCTTCCAGGTTCTATCTTAGGTGGAACTGAGTTCATTCTCAATATCAGGGGTCTTCAAACTTTCTAAATAAAGGGTTGGTTCACTGTTCTTCAGACATTCGAGGGGTTGAACCATAGCCAATGGGAGTATAAAATGTCCCAGCATCAGTGGGAGTAAACAACCAGACAAAAAAGGGGGGTCCAAGTCATCCCACATATGTATTTATTAAACATGACTGAAGATTGGTCATAAAACACGACAATACATATCAAATAATGCTTGGAATTGAGAATACGTCTGCTCAGAGGTCAATGCGTTTCGCGGTGAGCTTCATCAGGACCAGATACAGACAAAAGTATTCTTCTCCAAGCAGCACAAGGCAAAAAATTGGCTTTGGGCAGACACAGGGAGTAGCTGAGGACTAGCGCACAGAGTTTACACTGATATAGGCAAGAAATATATGTATCCCGTTAAAAGATGTAAACCCAAAGGCGAACACATAGGGTCTGGATATGGATTGTGGATATTCGTACACTATACAAAGTGATAGCTATGGGCCCAAACATGAAATCAAATAGATGGATATTCCCCGGATGTGTCGCCCCAGTCTATCCTATGATAGCCTAGTCTATCTTATGATGTGCCCGTAAAGTCAACCAATGTGTTCAGCTGTTTCTTCAACTGTGATTTTCTGTCTGTTTTCTTTGATTATGACACGCTCTTGGTAGCTCATTTTGATTTTATATATTTAAAGAACTACACTATAGATACTATCTAAATGGTACAGAAAAACTGGACCAAATTAAAGCAGAGTATTAAAAAAAAAGTTGACTTGGGGGGACTGGAACTCCGCTTTTGGGATGTACAATATATGCTGCCATGGCAAACTATAGTGCAGAAAGAAACACTCCACTGATACTTGGCTTTAATTTCCTGCACCATGTTGAAACAATCTGGTATTCGGCAGGAGCCGTGCTTTCTGCACATTTCCCTGTATGTGGATTATACGATTTCTCCTTCCTCCATTTAACATAAGACTCTCAGCCTCCTCTTCCCGGCGCCGTGTGCCTTCACTTTATTGCCTCTGTCTGTTTATCACATTTATTTTGCTCATAATTCTTAGCAGTTTGTGAGCTCCGTGGCTTTTTCGTCAGGTCACTTCCTTTCTCTGCTGAACGTGCAGAAATTTCTCCATGGCCTAATTTCTCTACTTTATCTCAATTTAAGTGGTACTTTTTTAGCAGTAATCTTTCACTCCAAATGTTTTTTTTCCTGTCAGCCTCATTACATGGCTCTGAGCATCTGTTCCAGTGTTGATCTTCTGCATCCTCAGCAACCCCTCACCTAGATTTGGCCATCCATGCTGTGGGGGGGCTTATCAATGTCATACAATGGAAAAAGGGACCTGTCAGAAAAAAAGGAGGAAAGTTAGACATTGCAAACTTTATTTTACTTTCTAAGTTACACTACGAAAAATTGCAGTTGCAGTCTCCTTATTTCGAGAAAAACCTTTTCTACATTTTCCACCAAAGGTCCGCAATTTTTTAAAAGGAACCTGCAATAATATAAATGGGGGAGTTGCCATCAGTGAGTTCTTTTAAATCTGATACCCACATAGTTATCCTCCACACCTGTTTCACACCTTTGCCTGACGGGCTCCTTCAGTATAAGGGCTCTTTCACACAGGCGGATCGTTTTTTTTGGCGGATCTGAATGGTCCCCCCATGCATCCCTATGGGGCACCGGATGTCCGCTGACATCCGATCCGTCAAATCTGGACGGATGGAAACCCTATTTTCCATCTGTCCAGCAGATCGGATCGGATGGGATCAGATTAGAACGGAGCGACGGTCCGTTCCCATCCGATTTCCCCATAGAGATGCATGGAGAATTGACAGCTGTGTCTCCGCACACAGCGTGGAGACACAGCTGTCATCCTCCTGCTCAGCGGGGGATCGGCGGATCGATCCCCTGCTGAGAAAAACGGACTCCAAGTGTGTGAAAGGGGACTTACTGATCGTTTATCTGGGTGGGGTCTCTCATGACTTCCTGGGCAACAGATTGTGATCCCATTGGGGTTGCCTGGAGGTCAGGAGGGTCTTCCCCGATAACATGATGTTCTACTTTCACTTGCTGTGCTCTTCCCCCATAGGAGCCTTTTTACCTGTATTGCTGTTAAAGGATGACGTTTTTGCACCACATGTCTTAACTTTTATTGCGAAGCTCTCTGTAAGTTACCTTCCATTGTTCATGGCTAACTGCTGTGACCTGTTAATATTTTTTTTTGATATTGTTAAAATTCAATAAAAATCTTTGAAAGAGTTAAATCTGATACCCAAGCAAACAGCTAAATAAACATGTGAAATTCATACATGGAGTCTGTTTAGTGCTCTTTCAGACAGTGTGGCCAGAGGGGGTGGTAATAACAGGTGTGTGAGCCAAGGTTTTGCCTGTATTGCCTGCAAAACGTGCCCATTGAGTTTAACGGTGCCATACCACAACCAGATGCAATGCATGCGATTGCAATGCGGTTGCGTGGAGGTAAATCGGGTGATGAGGAGGCATTATATAACGACTCCTCGCCACCTGTCAAATGCCCTCTGAAAAATGATCTGAAAGTGGAGGGCACTATACGGCTAGTGTAAAGGAGCCCTTATTTGCCAATTTTTTTTTTTTTTTTATGTCTATCCAATCCTGAATGTCACACAGTTTTGGCCCACGTCACAGACCTGTCTATGATTGGACAGTGAAAGGAGAAGCAGTAGAATGATGAAAACAGGAAGTGAAGGGAGGATAGAAAAGGGAGTAAAATTTCCCCCAAGAGACATTGAAAACAAAACATCTACCATTTGGAGTTTTTAACCTTTCCCTGCTTTATCCAGCTCTTAATAAGACCTGGTCAGAAATGGTGTCTTCCATTCTCTGCAAACAAGTCTAAATAAAGAACACATATGATGAGGGGTGTGGCTGTTACTTAGCTCTGCCAGCACAGAGCGCTGCAGTGTGAGAAACTACAATTTCTCTAAAAGATATGTAAAGGCATTTTAAGCCTTGGACAAGCATAAATTGGTCACAGATTATAGTATCCAAGGATAAAGGACTATAACGAAAGACTATTTTAAATTACAGAATAACTTGTCTTCTGATTATTATTTTTCATTTTTTTTCCAACTTTTATCTGTAGGTTGGCTTGGAGATATTTAATGAGGAATCTTATCTTCTTTTGCAGGTGGCTGTACCTTTGAAGAACATTACAACAGCTGTGGGTACAGTGTGGCTCTGGGTACTAATGGATTTACCTGGGAGCAAGTGAACACATGGGAAAAACCTCCACTGGACTCCACTGTGCCTACAGGTAACTTGCGCATATTAAAGCTCAACATGCCACTTATTTAAAGTGTATTTGTTTGAAGATTTGGGTAGAGTTTGGAAGGAATGGAGCCTCTGTTGGGTTTTTATTTCTGTACATGTCTTCACTGTGGAGACTTGCCCTCTCTATTTTTTCTGGTCACCTCTGTCTTTGGAACAGAAAATAAGTGGAAATTCTTCATGAAATAAGTCGGAGAGGGATATTAACCACTCCCTGCATTTTCCGCACCTAAAACAAGTTTGGGCTGTAGAAATAGTTTATCATGGGCAGTAATTGAAGTTATCATAGTATATCGGTGATAGCCATGTATCTTGGAAGATCATTAAAGGTCCGCATGAATGTTGTAATTGCACAATTAAATGAATACATACAATATTAGCAAGCAATTAAAGAAATTTAAACAGATCTGATTAAGTCTTTTTAATTATCTCGGAATAATAGGAATTTGCTATGACCCATATATTTCTTTGGAGAGATTCATACCATTAATAATAATACAATTCCTTCACACTTTCACCACATCATACACAGCCTTAATCTTTGAGTATCCAATGTGCTTCTGATGATCACCGTGCTTACCTTCCCCATCTCTACTGTAATTTTATTTCATTATCAAAACCTTAGTATCAACACACTTATTACTAAACAATTTATCACAGGGTTTTGTGCCCAGATGGTCCCATGTTTCCCCTACCCCAGGTTTCATAATAGGCCATGTTGGTGAATGACGTTTGCCCTCATGCCAGGCCAGACACACTTCTATTTTCACAATCTTTTTAACTTTACCAAAGCAATCAACTGGTTAATATTGAACTAAATCCAATTTCCACTGGCTAACTAACTCGTTTTAATTTTTTTGCATTTATTGTGTTAATAGCCCCTGGAAAAAGCTGTCCCTAAATCTCTTTGTCCTCACCTCAATGTTCCTAAAATGCCTACCCGATGGCTTTAATTCAAATTGATGATGGCCAGGATCAGAATAATCATTCGCCATTCTCTCTGCTCTGCAGAGGCAACAGGACTAATAAATTTCAGTTGAAGAAGGAAGTTCGCAGCCCATAATCTTCTGTGCAGTTTGGTCAACCCTCTGAGGATAACCCTTATCAACCACTGAGTACCACACTGAAATACAGTACCCCAGTACACTGTTGATGGTTGACTGATAGAAGATCTTCAGTCATTTCTACTCCTGGCCATTTTTCCTGAGTAATCTCAGGAACTATAAGTGTTGATGCATTTTTTTAATAACTGCCTTCACGTTTGTTGACAATAAAAGATTTTCAGAAATATAAATGCCAAGGAACTTAAAAGCAAAAACCCTCGCCACACATTCATCATTTAAAACAAGTAGGGCTAAGGCAGCTTTATTTTTCCTAAAATCTACAATAAATTCTTTCATCTTCCTAGTATACAGGATCAAATTGTTTTCTGAACACCACAAGACTATCATATTAACCTCTTCTCTACAAGGCTCTATATACATATAAAAGGATTGAACTCACCTGAAAAAAAGGGTCAAAGTCTTTCACTACCTATGATCTTTACATATTGATCTTGCCTGCCTCAAAGAAATACACTTAGCATCATCCTTTTCCCAGAAGTCTACCAATCGAACACTAATATGCTATCACAAAACATAGAGGGGTTCTTACAGCTTTGAATACAAAATACTCCATTCACATGCCCGAAGCAAAGTAGTAAGGATTTATTTAGATCATATTTATACAGAAGTAGGGGGGCAATAAAATATTCATGTAAAAAGCAATGGTTGTCATATGGGACCTATCAATTATTTCTGAGTAGGTGATAGTTTCTTGGCTCATGGTCATCCTATGGCTTTACAAATAGAGTTCCAACTCTAAGCCATACATGGATCAAAATTTAGCTTCTTCAGTAGGGACTATCCAAATTTCGATCCATGTATTAGCATCCTGATTGTACAGAAGTCGGTATTAGCCAGCAGCACTGATCATTGCGTTCTGGCAGCAGGTAATGCTCCCTGCTTTTTGAACACAGTAGCACAGTGGGATGATTCCCCAGTCCACCTCGAATGAGTGGATGGGGGAATCGTCACATTTTTTTCTCATTCAATCTGCTGGTTGAACAAAAAATTGTATAACGTATGACCTGCCTTAGAGTAAGGGACTTCCTAAGCAATAAAACAATGGGGAGAACATGAAAGCTTGGGGACTAGCAACATGGAAAACACATCACCAGTAGTATCCCATATACTTCAGTCTTGATAGGTCTTCGTTTAAGGGTAGATCTACAGTATATAGGTCTTAAATTAAAGCTGAATTTCAGGCAATCAGGTAAATATTTATTTCTGTCCATCCACGCTTGAGATTTACACAATTTTGGCTTTTATCATCTCTCAGTTGGACTACTGCTGTGTAGAGCATTTTACTAGGCTAATCCCAATCAGATTTAGGTTCTTGAAAATAAACCGCGCTCTTACATCATAAAATACATATCACCATAGTGAATAGACATATAAATAAATACATCTTCATTTAAATGATAAAAAAATACATAAAAGATGTGATGTCCATATATAATCCCACACATGAATAACGTCCTCAGTGAGTATAGGAAAGGTTCCTTTCCACCAGCATGCAGATGCACTATACACTCAAGAGACTTAATTGAGGCATATGGGAAAATTCAAGATGTCATACATGAAATATGTATGTAATAGCGTATTTAAAGCTCCAGTGTTGCCATATAGAGAGGTAGAGGAAGAAACACTCTCATGGTGCAGTATATCAAATCATTTATTTAAAAAGGAAGGTTGTATTGCACTTACATCAAAGAAGACAGGGATTCAGCATGAATTGTATTGGGAATCGCAGGTTTGCGCTCCACCTGCTCTACCATAGATTTTTCATACTGCACCATGAGAGTGTGTTTTCCTCTCTCACTCTATATGGCATTGGAGCTTTGAATACACTAGTTATATATATATATATATATATATATATATATACTGTATATAATGAATGGATGACTGCAGCGGTTTGAAATAATTTCTGTGACCTCATGTATGACATCTTGGATTTTCCCATATGCACAATTTAACTCCCTGTAATAGGGGTCAATTAAGTCTGGTGAGTGCATAGTGCATCTGCATGCTGGTGGAGAGGAACCTTTTCTATACTCACTGAGGGCGCTTTTAACATGTGGGATTATATATGGACAATTTTTATGTATTTTTTTAAAATTTAAATGAAGATGTTTTTATTTATTTGTCTATTCACTATTGTTTATTCACCATGGTGATATGTATTTTATGATGTAAAAGCGTGGTTTCTTTGTTTCTTTTCACGGTACAGATGTTTTTTACACTTTACAACACACAGCTCTTTTTTGTAGTTTATTTGTTTTTTGGTTATTGATTTGCATGGGTTTGGAACCTATTGGGTTCCTATATTTTATAGATTTAGGTTCCTACCCTCGTGGTTTTGCTTGCCTTAAATAAATTTCATTACTTGTAATCAACATAATTATTTATTTATTTATGTAATTATTATTATTAATTCATTCATTTTACATCTGCCTGAAGACCAGCTATAAAGAGGTATGCTATTACAGGTAATCTACAGTAGAAAATGCAAAAGGGGTACTTGGGAAGCATTAGCATTTCTAAAAGAATTAAACTTTTAATTACATTTTAAATTGTTTTAAATTTTAAGCATAACTAAACCCAAGAACAAATGTAATATGTTGCAGCTCACCAGTCCTTAGATATTAAAGGCTGCATTCGTTTTCTTTTTTTTTTTTAAGCTATAAACATTTTATGTAAGTACAGAAAATATTTGTTGATTTTGTAAAAAAAAAGTTAGAGAGCTGTACTAAAGACAACAAAATCATATCTACCTGTCCTATGTAAGCTATGAATACCATCAGCCACAATGTAATGGAGATAGTCGTATCCCAACAACGACACTACCTGCCTGGAGTTTGCATGTTCTCCCTGTGCCTGCGTGGGTTTCCTCCGGGTACTCCGGTTTCCTCTCACACTCCAAAGACATGCTGGTAGGTTAATTGGATCCTGTATAAAAATTGGCCCTACTATGTATGCATGAATGTGAGTTAGGGACCTTAGATTGTAAGCTCCTTGTGGGCAGGGACTGATGTGAATGTGCAATGTATATGTAAAGCGCTGTGTAAATTGACAGCGCTATATAAGAACCTTAAATAATAAATAAATAAATAGTCCAGCCTGGGTGACAGCAACCATAGCCTCCATAGATAACGTGAAGTAAGCATCGACATCCAGAGAAAGGAAGCTTGTTTTTGTTTGCAGGATCACTAGCCAACAATAAATAGAAAAAAAGTCAAAAAAATAAAACGAATGTATCTATTACATCTAAGGACTGGTAAGCTGCAATATATTACTTCTTTGTTTTGGGTTTAGACATGCTTTAAAGAAAGCCAGTCTAGGGGTCAGCGATGATAGCTTGTGTATTTCCTTCAGTACGGTCCTCTGTATAACACTGCAAGCTGTCTACACTATATTGTCTTTTTTTTTTTTTTTGTTTTCTTTACTGTTTCTCTCAACGTAACCATTTTTCCTAAACTTCATCTAGGATCATTCATGCTGGTCAACAGCTCAGGGTTTGCCACCGGGCAAAAGGCCCACCTTCTCCTCCCTGTACTTAAGGAAAACGACACTCACTGTATCGACTTCCACTACCACATGTCTGGCCGCAGCAGTCCCGGGACTCTGAATGTCTATGTGAAAGTGAATGGTGGACCCCAAGGGAACCCGGTGTGGAATGTATCTGGGGTGGTAACAGAAGGCTGGGTGAAGGCAGAACTGGCAATCAGCACCTTTTGGCCAAATTCTTACCAGGTAAGAGACACAGCAGGCACTACTCGTGAGGCTGTTGGGAAGGGGAAGTTCCATTCTGGTATCTCCATTGTGCCAAAGGGGCAGGGGGGCCCGGAAGCCTTGACCATTATAGTGACATATAAGCTGACAATGGAACCAGAGTGTGCAGACATCAGGCACTCCTTGAACTGTTGGATGCAGAAAATCCTTCAGAAAGCTTTTAGGGGGAGCTCCGAGATGTTATTTCCATTGTGCCAAAGGGGCAGGAAATCTGAAGGCCTTGACCCTTGTAACCGTACTCGTAGTGTACCTGTAGTGATGTAGGAGTGTCCATTAGATACACAGTCTGAAGATATCTGTTGCTCCTGGAAGGGCTGGATGCAGAAGATCCTTCTGCAAACTTTTAGGGAGAGATCCAAGCTGTTATCTTCATTGTACCAAAAGCACAGGGGGACCTGAAAGCTTGACCCTTGCAATCAAACTCAAAGTGTACCTGTGGTGACATAGAAGCAGCCAGTGGAACCCCAATCTGCAGACATTTGGCATTCCTGGAAGTGCTGAATGCAGAAGATCCTTCAGCAAGCATTTAGGGGGAGTTCTAAGCTGTTATCTCCATGTGCCAAAGGGGCAGGGGGACCTGAAGGCCTTGACCCTTGTAACCGTGCTAATAGTGTACCTGTAGTGACATAGGAATGGCAAATGGAACCACAGTCTGAAGACATCTGGTGCTCCAGGAAGGCCTGGATGCAGAAGATACTTCTGCAAACATTTACCAAAAGGGCAGAGGGGCCTGAAAGCTTTGACCCTTTCAATCAAACTCTCAGTGTACCTGAGTAACCACAGTCAGCAGACATCCGGCACTCCTGGAAGTCCTGAATGCAGAAGATCCTTCACCAAGCATTTAGGGGGAGTTCCAAGCTTTTATCTCCATGTGCCAAAGGGGCAGTGGGACCTGAAGGCCTTGACCCTTGTAGCCATGCTTATAGTGTACCTGTAGTGACATAGGCATGGCAAATGGAACCACAGTCTGAAGACATCTGGTGCTCCAGGAAGGGCTGGATGCAGAAGATACTTCTACAAACATTTAGGGAGAGATACAAGCTGTTATCTTCATTGTACCAAAAGGGCAGGGGGACCTGAAAGCTTTGACCATTTCAATCAAACTCACAGTGTACCTGTGGTGACATAGCAGCAGCCAGTGGAACCACAATCTGCAGACATTTGGCATTCCTGGAAGTGCTGAATGCAGAAGATCCTTCAGCAAGCATTTAGGGGGAGTTCTAAGCTGTTATCTCCATGTGCCAAAGAGGCAGGGGGACCTGAAGGCCTTGACCCTTGTAACCATGCTAATAGTGTACCTGTAGTGACATAGACATGGCCAATGGAACCACAGTCTGCAGACATCCGGCACTCATGGAAGTGCTAGATGCAGAAGATCCTTCTGCATGCTTTTACGGGAAGTTCCAGGCTGTTATTCCCATTGTGCCAAAGGGGCAGGGGGACCTGGAGGTCATGACCATTGTAACTGTACTTGTAGTATACCTGTAGTGATGCAGCCAATGGAACCGACAGTGTGCCGACATCTGGTGCTCCTAGAAGTTTTCAGTGCAGAAGATCATTCAGCAAGCTTTTAGAGCTCTTAATTCTTTTTTCCGACTTTTTATTTTGTTTTTTAAAATAGTCACTTTAAAGACTCCTAGTTATGGAGGGGTTAATAGGGTTCACCTAATACGAAGATAGCTTGAAAAAAAAAAAGTAAAAAAATTGATTGAATGAAGAGCCTTGTTTCATCAGGGAGATATAATGTCTCTCGTAGCTTCGGAAGATATAAGCAGATACCATGGTGACATTTTCTGATGGGTTGTGTAATTTGCTCTTTTACACATATGCTCGGCTCTGGCATTTGCACAGCACTACATCACATGGGCTCTGCTCCTGACAAGAACACCAACGTAATTACTGTTGCACATGAAGTGATCTACCTATTTCCTATTGACTTTTAGCAAATGGGGATGTTCTTTTCTATTATACATTTCATGACACACAAACTAATGAACCCGCTGTATTAAAGTACAACTCTTCCTTCAAGGAAGACAAAAACAATCCTCTCAATATCAGATGTATGCAGTGCAAGGATTCTAGAAAACATATTTTCAAATACTTACCTGCTTCTGCTCTGGAAGTAATGGAACAGGCAATGCAGTAATTTACACACAGGGTTATGTGGGGGGGGGGGGGGCTGTATTAACAAAAAATAAGATAAACTGCATCCTTGGCAATGCTGTAGCTTTGGAAGCAATGGACTCTCTTTGGAGGTCTGACACACTTGCTGAGTCAAAGCTAGAGTTCTCCAATCAACAAGGAATATGAGTTTTGCTGAATGCCAAGCAATAGGTCTGATTTAGATTGTCTGATCTCAACAGAGAGACCACTGCTCCTACACAGAGAGTAAAGCCCCGTACACACGCGTCGAAAATTGGCAGGGAATTTTCGTCCAACGTCCGATCGGCCGATTGTCGGCTTGTTAGTATGATGCTTCCGACAACCGACTCCGACTTTTCGGCCGAAAAAAATCTGGTGTGCAGACTATAAAATTTTTGTTGGCCGTCAAAACACGGCTGATTTTCGTGCAGTCAGTACTGATTTCGACAGGGAAAAATCTTATGAGCAAGACTGGGCATGCTCAGAGAAGAAAGAACACAAAGAAATCAAACCAACACATGACATCACTTCTGAAGTAGATTTTTGTTGGGCGAGAAAATTCGTGTGCAGTCTAGGCACATTCCAACCAACAAAACACAACTCTGGACAAAAGACGGACGATCGGTCGGCCGATAATCGTTGCGTGTGTACGGGGCTTAAGGCATGCTGGCGCAGGATAGATTTTTCTATGCAGGCTATGGCTGTTTAGGCAAAAAAGCCATTGTAAGACTTAGCACACTTTGTTTTAATGAACCGTGAATGCATTTAACTGATTTAATTTAACGGATTATTTTGGCACTTTACCACTAAAATAGCTCTATTGTTCATTTCACCTTCGCATAATATAAAAGCAACGCTTAGCAGTGGCAGCTTTAATGTTTCTTTTAAGGATGAGTTATTTTGACAACCTTGATTTTGCAAAAAAAGTTATTAATTTTGCATTTGATGAAATTAGTTTTACATTTCTGCATACGGACTACCTATCCAAAATTTGCATCCATGAAATAGGCTTGGCCTTGTTTTTTTTTAGCAAAGCCACCTGACCATCTTATCAGCATTGAGTAGCACTTTCTCTTATTTTCCTGAATAGCTTTATTTGTCCAGTCAGTACTCCTAATGGTCAATTTAAAAGAAAAAAAAAAAAATTAAAAAATATAATTAAAAAAACAAAACAAAAACAGACTCCTCTGTAGCCACCAGGTGTCTCCTGATGGCCCACGCAGAGCCTGTTTTTTTTTGTTTTTTTTTTTAAAGATGAGTTATTTTGACAACCTTGATTTTGCAAAAAAAGTTATTAATTTTGCATTAGATGAAATTAGTTTTACATTTCTGCATACGGACTACCTATACAAAATTTGCATCCATGAAATAAGCTTGGCCTTGTTTTTTAGCAAAGCCATCTGACCATCTTATTAGCACTGAATAACACTTTATCTTATTTTCCTGAATAGCTTTATTTGTCCAGTCAGTACTCCTAATGGTCAATTTAAAAAAAAAAAAAAAAAAAACAGACTCCTCTGTAGCCACCAGGTGTCTCCTGATGGCTACAGAGGAGTCCATTTTTTTTTTTTTTAACCTATGCCCTTCAAAATCACAAAAAGTTACCTTTTCATTGACTCTGTCTGTTGACATTGACAATGTTTTTCACCAAAATCGAGAATTTTTCTGAAATATCACAATTTTCTCCAACATTTTGGCATAGCAAGAGCTCTCAATTTCGCTCATCCCTACTTAAGACAGGTTTTCTTTAAAGGCAAAGTCAACCAGACAATTAAAGTTAAACTCCAAGTGTGATCTGTATTGCATACAGCATATACATTAATCCAGCTTGCCAGAATACAGTAAATGTACCGTATGCGTTTTTCATACTTGGTGGACCACTGACAATTACCGAAGTAGGGGAAGCACTATTACTTTACCTGCTTAAAGTCAACCCTAAAGCAGTTTTACTCTGTAAAAGATCACGTATATATATATATACTGTACATGATCTGGCTCTTCCGGGTAGTGGGCACGAATGATTATACACAGCAGGAGATGATCAGCAGGTATCGCGGATTTGATGTCCATCGCCACTCGCCAATTTTACGTTACAGAGGCAGATCGGCGGTCTGCTCATGTAAACAAGGCAGATCGCCATTCTGTCAGAAGGGAAGACATGGATCCTGTGTCTCTGCAAAGCAGGAACATGGATCCATGTCTTCCCCTAGCATAATGTTTCTCAACTCCAGTCCTCAAGTACCCCCAAGAGCAGTGGCGTATTTAGGTTTTGTGCTGCCCTAGGCCTAAACTTGTGCACCCCCTTATTTAAATATGACCCACCCCTTCCTGTAAAGGCTACACCCTTTCCTGTTTATGACCCAGCCTGTCATCTGTAAACCACAGACAACAACCACAGTCTATCAGTGCAGCCTCATCAGTTCCCATAAGTTCAGCCTCATTAGTGCAGCCTCATCAGTGCCCATCAGTGCAGCATATCAGTGCTGCCTTATCAGTGCAGCATATGAGTGCCCATCAGTGCCTGGGGGCAGAGGAGAGTAGGCGGAGCATTTGGCTGTAGTACCACACTTTTTAGCATTGGCGGCCGTCGGGCCAGTTGTGGCCAAGTGTGGTCGGCGGCCTGTGGTCTGTCCAAATGTCCTGACCGGCCGGTATTATCATACTGGTAGGTAGCAGTGTGACTGCTTTTTGGGGGTACCAGACTGATTTGCCTCCTGGACCCTGCCCTCCGCCCCAATTCACCACATAAGACTGGCACTTTACAAAAAGTGTAGCGCAAGCTGGTGGGGACCCTTTTTGTGCCAGGAAGAGGCTGTTTTTTTTCCCGTGCAGGGTGCAACTTTTTGCTGCCCCTCCTGCAAAATGCTGCCCTAGGCCTGGGCCTTGTTGGCCTAGGCCAAGATACAGCACTGCCCAAGAGGTCATGTTTTCAGGATCTCATTCCGATAAAACGGCTGTGGTAGTTACTAAGGCAGTGAAACTGATCAAATTACCTGTGCAAAATAATAGAAAGCCTGAAAACATGACCTGTTGGGGGTACTTGAGGACTGGAGTTGGGAAACATAGCCCTAGCAAAAGCACCTCCCATAGTACGCAAAAACACAGGCTAGGAACGCAGTTAACCCTTTGATCGCCCCTGGTGTTAATCCTTTCCCAGCTAGCGTCATTAGTACAGTGACATTTTTTTAGCACTGATTAGTGTAATAATGTCACTGGTCTCCAAAAAGTGTCAAAAATGTCAGTTAGTGACAGAATGTCCACCGCAATATCGCAGTCCTGCTAAAAGTCATTAATCGCTGCCACTACTATTTTTACTAGTAAAAATAAAAATAAAAAAAAAGAAATAAAATATTCCATAGTTTGTAGACGATATAAGGTTTGCGCAAACCAATCAATACACGCTTATTGGGATTTTTGTTTGCCAAAAATATGTAGCAGAATACATATTGGCCTAAATTGATGAAGACATTTGATTTTTTTAATTTTTGTAATGGATATGTTTTATAGCAGAATGCGAAAAATGTTTTTTTTTTTTTTTTTTTTTTAATATTCTGTCTTTTTTTTGTTTATAGCACAAAAAATAAAAAAACCCAGAGATTTAATTTTAATTGTGGAATTTTGTTGCCATTTTACAATTATATTGTCCTATTTTGTAGATTATATTTGAAGCTGTATCCCTCAAGGACCACTCAGGATACATTGCTGTGGATGAAGTTCGTGTTCTTGCTCACCCATGCCGTGAGTACACAGTTTCTAATAATACCTAGTATTTTTTTTATTGTATTTGACAATATTTTATTTAACATTATTTTATTTATTTATTTTTTAATTCATTTATTTATTGTATTTACTGTATGTATGCATTTATTTATTTATTTTTTATTTAATTAGTAGGCCTTGTATTATTCAATTTTCTTTCTTGATATTATTCTGTTGCTCAGTGACTTAAAGTGGAAGCTACCATCTTGGCCTCTGTTTAATCTACAACTGCCATGATGCTGCACACTTATGACAGCCATTTGGATGGTTTTACAGTTTGGCTGAGAGTACAACCAATGGGAGTGTTACATTCCTGGCACGTGCCGGAAATGTAACTGTTTTTTGTAACTGTTAAATGGATAAGTTTACTTCCGCTTTCAAGTTTATCTACATCAAAACTTTATTTTTTAATTTTGGATAGAATCTAGCAGGGTTAGACCGTCTGCTAATTTTTATTTTATTTTTTTGCTGTCTGTATCCATGCTAGAAAGATTTGTTGAAATTAGTTTCGTTTACGAATTCCAAATTTTCGGAACAATTTAAATACAGATCAGTCGAGAAAATTAGTGACCGATTCAAATTCTGTGTGAAGAACAGCTGATTGTTAAGCCGGCTGCTGTGTCCTTAACAACCACTGACTCATCAGCTGTTAGCGGGCTTCCCCTCTGAGAGCTGAAATGTAAACAAAAGAATGCCGGCAATAGAAAAGTCCGAAAAAAACAGCGTGGGGTTCCTTTGGGTCTGGTATGGATTCTAAGGGAAGCCCCATGCCAAAATGAAAAAAAAAAAAAAAAACAGCATGGACCCCCCCCCCCCCCCAAATCCTATACCAGACCCTTATCAGAGCATGCAGCCTGGCAGGTCAGGAAAGGGGGAACGATCGAACGCCCCCCTCCTGAACCATACCAGATCACATGCCCTTAACATGAGGGGGTGAATTGGGGCGGGGGGGGGGCTCTGCCCCCTCACTCCAAACACCTTTTTCCCATGTTAATGGGGACAAGGGCCTCTTCCTCACAACCTTGAGGAAGGCCCTCGGGTACCCCTATCCATTCACCAAAAAAGTGTAAAAAGTGAATAAAGACAGTGCAATCGTTTTTGACAATTCTTTTATTAAAAAATAAAAAATAATGTCCCCGATGTAGATCCATCCTCAAACATGCCGCCCGTTGCACCGCCGGACCCGAAAAAAGGAGAAAAAAAAAAACCTCCGGCCTCGTCGAAGGCTCCATGCCAACTGCCTGCTCCTCCGTCTGACATTTCTTAAATAGGTACGGGGGAGAGTCACCTGATGATGTCTACGGATGCCCCCGCCCACACAATTTTTTGGCAATTCTTTTTTTTAAAAAAATAACAAAAAATGTCCCCTGCACCGCCGACTGCCTGCTTTTGCACTCAGGGGTGACCCCAGCCCCTTGTGACATCACCAAACGGGGCATGCTTGGTCAATGATGTCACAAGGGGCTGGGGTCACCCCTGAGTGCAAAAGCAGGCAGTCGGCGGTGCAGGGGACATTTTTTGTTATTTTTTTAAAAAAAAGAATTGCCAAAAAATTGTGTACGGTCTTTATTCACGTTTTACAATTTTTTGGAGCATGGGTAGGTACTCATTCACATGGGGGGGGGGATCTATGGGCTCCCTTGTTGAAGGGGGCTTCCAGATTTTGCAATAAGCTCCATCCGCAGACCCCCCCCCCCCCCACAACCACAGCCCAGGGTTGTAGGGAAGAGGCCTTTGCCTTTTTTTTTAAATCTGGCGTGGGGTTAACCCTAAAATCCATACCAGACCCAAAGAACCTGGTATAGATTTGGGGGGGGGGGGAGATCCTACGCTGTTTTTTTTTGCTGGTCTTTTTTTTGTTTACATTTCAGCTCTCAGTGGGAAAGCCCACTGACAGCTGATGAGTCTTAGTTTGTTAAGGACATGGCGGCTGGCTTCCCGGTCTGTTCCTTAACAACCAGCTGTTCTTTACACAGAATTTCACTCTGTTGATCATTTTTCGACCAATCTGAATTTAAATCATTCCGAAAATTTGGAATTCGTTAGAAAATTAATAAAGGATTTGAAATTAAACAAAAGGTAACTAAACAAATTCTGAAATGAATCAACAAAATGAAATTAGTAACATAACGAATCTATCTGAAACTAAAAAAAATAATGTTTTCCATTCTGCACATGTCTAATGTCACTTCCTATTTGTGTAATTGGCTCACTGATTTTCCCAGACATCTGCACTAAAATACAAGTCACATTTTAGGTACCCACTTCAAGAGGAATTTCACTTTTGGGGAGATACTCCCCAAGGGTTAAATACTTCTACAGGGATGTAGACATTGTAGCTTTTCCCATCAGAACACTAAGAGAACACAGGGTGATTATAATGAACCAGACCCTGCCATTCAGAATCAATCTGCAAAGGATATGGTGAAATAAATGGTTATTTTTTCAGGCAGAAAAAGTAGGACTGTGCAGCATACTGTAGTTTGTTAACAACCTTAAAATCATGTACATTAATGACCCAGAGGGGACTTTTGTTTTCTTACCCAAAGTGGGGGTACACTTTAAAGGCTCAAGCCCAGTGGTTAGCATTTGCTTTCTGATTTGCACTTACGAACCAATCAGGTTCCAGTGGTTATATTTTATGTGTGGAATAGAAACTGGAATCTGAGAGCTAACATAATACTGCAAGCAATACCTCGAGGTTTGGTGGCTTCCAGTTTCTACAAATAGGCTCTATACATTTTACAGTTTGAATCTATTTCAGTGTTCTGATTTTCCATTTCCTCAAAAGCTCCCAGTTCCGATATATTGTCTGTGTAATCTTCTTTTCTATTTATCCCCATTGATACAGTTGCTTTACAGTAGAAATTTTATTAACTGGGCATTTCTACACAAAGCAACATTCTGCATAGTGAAATGAAACATGTGACCCTACCAACTAGTCTTTTAGGTATGGGTCTGAAAAAGAAAACTTTAAGTGAAATTATCCTTTAAATAAACACCACCCCAAGCATACTAAAACACTTACCTTTATCTCTGGTTGCGAGTTCTTTACTGTGAGGCCCAACCGGGAGCCGTACATCCTTTGCAATAAAAACATCCTTGTGGCTGGTTTAGACGTACATCATGACCCTATTCTTTCCTAAGGGCGGTTTGAACTCCACTGGATAACTGGGAGCTGCCATGGGTGCAGAATCTGTATTTTTGTATTTTTTTTATTTAATAATTAAAATCTGCAGAACGCAGAAACTGCAGAGAGGAATCAATGTTGAACTTTTTTCTTCATTTTATAACGGATATCATACCCATGCACAAAGCCTTAATTACAATTCATTGTAGCTACTAAATGATTCAGTATCATTAAATGTTGTCCATTGTTTTGGTCTGACCTCACAAACCATTTTCCCCAGGTTTTGGCACTATTGGGCTGCTTTGGAGTAATGTTGCTACAGTATATAGAAAGGTTGATATTGGCTGACTTCAGGGACTCTATTCATTGGCTCCACATGCTGCAGTCCCAGGGAACCAGTGCTTTAATGGGCCATACCACCTGAGGCTGGTAGGAGGACCCTTGATCACGGAGCACTGTGATTGGCTGCCGGTGCTGAAATCATTGCAAGCCTGTCCTGTCTGGCTTCTGAGCAGTGGCGGCTGGTGCTCCATGGGCCAGGGGGAGCGGCCGATGGACCAAACCATACTCACCTGGACCACACCAGCCCGCACACCATACCGCCCCCCCGGTCACCGGCTCACTCACCCTGGTCATGTGGAGGACAGGCAGGCAGCAGCGGTGGTGGCGGGGGCAGCTTCCCCCTCAGTCTTCAGCGTCTCCTCCCTCCTCCTTCTCCTTAGCCAATGGCATGGCTTCTCCTTTCAGCCAATCTGTAAACAGGTCTCAGGACCCGCTTCCTGATTGGCCAGGAGAAGGATCCGTGTGACATTAGTGAATATTCATTCGCTATTGTCACACAACTAGGTGGGCTCAGGGCGCAGTGCTCTGCACCCTGAGCCCACCATTTTTTGAAGCCTATTAGAGCCTCTGGCTGTAATCACGTGCTTCAAAAAAAAAAACCCCATTGGAATCCATGCGTCCGGCACCCTACATGTAGATTAGATGGATAGGGGTGGCGGCACCCCTGCACCCCCAATGGATGGGCCGCTACTGCTTCTGAGCATTGGTGGCTGACTGAGACCTGTCAGTTACAGCTTGGTCAGAGATCTAGGGGTGCCGGAGGAGCGTTGCTCCAGAACAACACAGAAATGCATACAGTCTGTATGACGACTGGGTGTTAAGGCCCTGCCACTGCATATATTCACAGGGATTAAAGTGATATTAAAGTCTTGGTTTTTTTTTTTGTTTAAAAATAACATAATTGTTATACTTACCTGCTCTGTGCAGTGGTTTTGCACAGAGCATTGCAGATCTTCCTCTTCTCATGTTCCCCCCTGTGCTCCTAGCACCTCCCTCCTGCCTATTGCTTCCACGGCAAGCAGCTTGCTATGGGGGCACCCGAGCAGAGCCGCTGCTCTGTGTCCATTTAGACATGGAACTGCGGCTCAACCCCCCCCCCCCTCATTGGCTCACTGACTTTGATTGGCAGCAACGGGAGCAAATGGTGCCCTCTGCTGTCTTAGCCAATGAGGAGGGAGAGTCCCCAGACAGCAGAGGCTCTCGTGCAACATCACTGGATCAAGATGGGGCTCAGGTAAATATGGAGGGGAGGGGGCAGCTGCACACAGAAGGTTTTTTTATCTTAATGCATAGAATCATTATGATAAAAAACCTTCTGTCTTTAGAAGCACTTTAAAGTATATGTAATCCCTATCGCTAACATCTCATATAATCTTTAACATAGTAAAGTCATTTTAAAGGTAACTTTACATTTTTTTAAATACGTTGCTTTCATTTAATGAGAGTGTGTGTTGTTGTGCCTAATGCCCTTAGTAGTGTCAGTAAAAGAATTGGGTTTAATTATAAAGTGCAAACAAAGTTTAAAACCTTCCTCCTTAGGCCCCTTTCGCATGGGCGGTGCGCCCAACGGACTCCGTTTTGCTCAACGGGGATCGATTTGCCGATTTACTTTGCAGAGACAGACCTGTCAGATCCCCGCTCTCTTCTATGGGAGATCGGATGAGAACGAACCGCCTGTTATATATAAAAACACATGTGCTATCTTCAGGGGCGGACTGAATGGTCGGGCACGTCGGACGTGGCCCGCCACCCAGTACAGAATTAACTCACCCGATGTTGTCTCTGAGACAACATCGGGCTATCTGGGTCGGCGATACATAGGTAGGAGGATCACTGATTTTTAGCAGGCACATGTGACAGGGCGTCTGTGGGGGGGAAGCCAGGTCCCTGGTGGAGGCTGATGTTGGTCTCTCCTCCTGTGAGCAAGGAAGGTGATCACAGGCAGTCGGCCTAGTGGACCGAGTGTGTGATGCTGAGCCAGGAGGTCCAGGATACTGACAAGTGGAGCTTTAGGCAGAGCAACCCAGGGAAAAACAGTGTCCGTGAGTACCGGGAAGCTTGCCAGGGGTCTGCCCAGGAAGGGGACCATTCCAGTGGAGAGTAAGTAGACAAGGGGCTAGCATGCACGGGAAGTGAGAAAGGGGGTGCCAAGTCAGGACCCT
Organism: Pelophylax lessonae; assembly: GCF_965119305.1. Lineage (NCBI taxonomy): Eukaryota > Metazoa > Chordata > Amphibia > Anura > Ranidae > Pelophylax > Pelophylax lessonae. Next base: position 39,917,743 of record NC_138778.1, on the reverse strand, counting down.
GAAGATAAATCCAGTCAGGAACCTATTTTCCACTTCACTTCAGTGGCAAGGTGAAGCAGCGGCCTTGCCGCACTCATTACAGTTAGTGACCTCAGAAATTGTGCATAGTTCAAGTTGGAGTATCCCACTCATCCCTTCTCCCATCCAAGTTCCAAAATAAAAAACAAAAAACCAAACCCCCTGGACTATTCATTGTCTGAGCCAAGTCTTAAAGTCTTACGTACTGTTGCTATGGGTAACCCAGGGGAATCCATGCTCAGCAGCTCCCTAGGGGGCAGTGGTATATACTGATAGGTGCACTGCCCAGCCCTGTCCAGCCACAGCTGCTGTCTCAGAATTTGCCAGCAGTGGAGTTGGTAAGTGCCAAATGCCCAGTGTGCTGTAGGCCTTAGTCACCATCAGAAAGCCAGTCCAGAGCAATGGTGTGGGCAGGCATAGGGACTTTCTAAAATAAAAACATGCCCATTATTTAGGATTTGCTTCAGCAAACTTTGTGAAATTAGGGTTTACATCTTCTTTAATTATGGCTTTTGGGTTTACTTTCGGTAATTTACAATCATGTGCATCTCTTTTATAGAGATTTTTTGTTGTGGGGCCTGTGAGGATTCCAAAGCAAGGGTAGCATATGAGGCCAAACACAAATAATTGGCTTACATCTTGCTGAAAGAGTTAACCTTAAAATGAGAAATACCTAAGGATATCCTCTGTAAAACTGGTGCTCTCATTATTTCTATGTTTCAGTCCCGTAGCACAAGATTCAGTGTCTTAATAAGACCGCAGTGATGCAGCTGCCTCTATTAGGGCCTTGGGAGAGGGGATTTCTCAGCATTTAGAAACCCCTTCACTCTAAAGAATCGGTGTGATGCATGAGCTTATCACTGCTGTTGTTGGGACTGAGAGACTTATAATAATTGTTTTCTCTAGCAGCGGAGACAGATTTACAGACCTAATCTAGAGCACATCGGAGCGTTCTGCGTTGTGAAAATGGAGGTCTCCCTTGTGTGGCTCTGCTGTCTGTTTATTACAAAAAGTTGAGAACTACAAATCTTGTTGTTGGTGTTCTAGAATGCGGTAGGGTCATGAAATCATTTGCGCTGGGTTGGAGAAAGTCATCCTAACATTTTCTGCTATGACGGGCATGGGTCAAGCAATGTGAAGCTTTAGGTGCAATAACAAAAAATATATATTTTTGCCAAACCGCGCGTCTTAATTATAGTGTAAACCATGACAAGCAGATACCTAACATATCTAGCATACTTCCTTACCAAAGTGCATAAGGGTTATTTGTACGACAATTTCTTCTTTTCTGCACATAATATTGTTTGGTCACTCATATCACTTTTTAATATTAGGGTGTGCCGGTAGAGGATACATTTATTCAGTTTTTCTAATGTGTAGCTTTAATATACAAAATTTAAACATTAAGGGCCATGTAAAAACATATATAAACCGCAATTGTGAAATCAGTACACAAAATTAACAAAAAATCGTGTGCTCATGAAACTGATAACAACGAGAGTACATATGAGAGCACTGAACTATGAAAGAGCCCTGGGGCCATCATAAAACAAAACTTTCAAAGATTTCTGAGCTTGAAATTTTTTTTTCTTTTTACAGAATTCCGGTTTTGAAAGTCAGAGTTCTGAGAATAAAAGTCAGAATTTTGACTTTGCAAGTCAGAATTCTGAGATTACAAGTTTGGACCATGATAAAATTTATTAAACACAATTCTGAGCTTGAATTTTCTTTTTTTTTTTTTACAGAATTCTGAGTTTAAAATTGCGAATTCTGACATTCAATCTCGGAATTCTGTTTTTTAATCTCAGAATTCTGACTTTCAAAGTCAGAATTCTGACTTTTAAACTCAGAATTCTGTAAAAAGAAAAAAAGAAAAATTCAAGCTCAGAATTGTGTTTAAAATGTTTTAGCATGGCCCAAGCTTGTAATCTCAGAATTCTGACTTGCAAAGTCAGAAATCGGACTTTTAATCTCAGAATTCTGACTTTCAAACTCCGAATTCTGTAAAAGAAAAAAAAAAAATCAAGCTCAGAATTGTGTTTAAAATTTTTTAGCATGGCCCAAACTTGTAATCTCAGAATTCTGACTTGCAAAGTCAGAAATCGGACTTTTAATCTCAGAATTCTGACTTTCAAACTCAGAATTCTGTAAAAGAAAAAAAAATTCAAGTTCAGAAATCTTTTGAAATGTTTTTTTTTTTATGATGGCCCCAGGGCTCTTCCATACTGAACCAATGCCCTAACCAATGAATAAATTCAGGGGGAAATATAAATGTGCATAAAGAGCAATAGCAGCCAATTTCCGTAGTGTCACCACATACAATAAATATTATAAAAGGGAAAAGAAAATCAGCACTATAGTAAACAAATAATAACATTATAATAAGAGCTAACAAATAAATGTGTTCAAATCCAATATTGTGCATACATAAAAAAGATGCTAATAGTGAAAAACACAAGTGAAAAAAATCACACATGAATAGTGCCATAAGTGTAAAAAAAAAAAAAAAATAATCTCAAAAAATAGTTTTTAGTAAAAATCCATAAAATTGTGAAAAAAAGTATCAGAGTTGCTGAAAGTCCACAGATAAGTGACAAAACGTCCAGTCCCGGCCGAAAAACTGGAAGTGACGTCACCCAGCTCCTCCCGACGCTTTTCGTCACAACACACATGACTTTATCAAGGTATATAAAAGAACCCTTGATAAAGTCATGTGTGTTGTGACACAATGCGCCGGGAGGAGCCGGGTGACGTCACTTCCGGTTTTCGGCCGAGACCGGAAGTTTCACATTCAGAGACACTGTACCATCTGGGGATCTCAATGTCTCATCTACTGTCCAATCTGCAATTTTATATTCAATTGTAAGTTACTGTTTTTTATGAATAAATCTTTGCTTTGATATACTACACTATGGAGATGTGTGCTTTCTTTTCATGAGCCGAGTATTACCATTGTGGAGGATTTGTTCCATTTTGGGATTATATTGAATGCGTTTATTTTCCTTCATTGAGGTGAGCGGCCATTGCACTTATAGGTGGATAAGTGCCTGTTTGTTTCTGGGATTTTGCACAGAAGACACTCCTTTATTATTGATTGTCGTCACTTATCTGTGGACTTTTAGCAACTCTGATACTTTTTTTTACAATTTTATGGATTTTTACTATAAACTATTTTTTTGAGATTATTTTTCTTTACACTTATGGCACTATTTATGTGTGATTCTTCACTTGTGTTTTTCACTCTTAGCATGTGTTTTATGTATGCACATTATTGGATTTGAACACATTTATATGATGGTCCTTATTATAATGTTAATATTTGTTTACTATAGCGCTGATTTTTTTCCCCTTTTAAAATGAAAGTACATAGACAAATAAATAAATATTCCTAGTAGTTTCACATAAAAATACTATGATCATGTGCAAACCATTATATTCATATTTAGTTATCGTAACCATGTAGTAAAAATAATTTTTGCACAAAATTATATTGTGCAAAAAAGAAAAAAAAAATCAAGTGCGCACCTACATTTAAAAGAAACCCATAGCAGGTTCAAATATGAAATTTATTTACAAGTAATGAAAGGGTGCTTGTCAATTGCCCATCTTTTTGTATCCTCTCTCTCTCTCTCTATCAGAAGTGGCGTAGGCGGAAATGACATCATGGACCTATAGGCCCGCCCAATGCGTTTCTTCTTTACTTGATGTCATCAGGGACCAGGGATTATACTATCATCTAGCTTTAAAAATCCCAAACTGGTTTAGAGGCACTCACTGGTCTTGCAGAGGAGGAAGATCAAAAACAAAAATGTTTTTATTGTCAATGTTTTGATGAAGCTTAGTCCTTCTTTATCAAGTCTTGAGAAAGATGGACTTTATCAAGTCTTGAGAAAGATGGACTGAGTTTCATCGAAACGTTGACAATAAAAGCACTGCTGTTTTTTTATCTTCCTTCTCTGCAAGACCCGTGAGTGCCTTTAAACCAGTTTTGAATTTGTATGGATTTCTTTGTGCGTGAGCACCTAGGCAGTTACTTCATGCAAAGAGTGCCATGGCTACCCTTGGAACTGATCAATCATCTAGCTTTATAGTGCATTTGGCTGTCTCTGTAAATTAGAAATACTCAAAAGTGGTCACCATCTTGGTCAAAATGGATAGACTAGACTCCGTTCATTGACACTGTAGAGGTGTATTTATAGAAAATGTGTGTAGCTGTTCATTTATTAAAACTGCATGTAAATTTGTTGTAAATAGGGGTAAATCGAATGTTCTCAGGCTATATTATTTGCAGATCTAATGTCATTCATAAAAAAAAAAAAAAAAAGTGAATGGGGAAAATACAGAATTATGGCCACTGAAAGAGTGCAATAAGAAAAAAGTATGCTCCTCAGCCCCATCTAGTGGTCATAATGCAGTTTTTTTTTCCTCATTCACTATGTTTTATGTCAGTGAATCACATTCGATCTGCAGAGAATAAAATACAAACACATTACCAGCGCTTGAGTACCTTAGGAATATAAATTGGCACAGAATTGGTATAGTCTTCTCATTCACTAGTTAGATGTGCATGATGTCATGTAATGGTACTTGGCCTTGCAGCTCACTTCAATTCCGAAAAAAAGAGAGAAAACAACAGTCTTCTGCATCGCCTAAGACAAAACTTTATTTAAAAAAAAAAAAAAATCCATCTGAGAAAGAAGGCTTGTCCCTCAAAGTCCATCAGCTTGTCACAGTTTACCAATTGCATGTTGCTATGGGTATACTCCCATTGATCTATCTGCATGATTACATGCCTGTAATTTTGACTTGTTTGTGAGTATTTTACTGGCTTTTAAAAATAAAGTGTTGTCTTAGGTGATTCATAAGGCAGGTGCACCCATTGTTGACTTATAATACCCTGATGATGTACTGTAAAAGGAATTTTCTCTTCTATATTATAGACACAGAAGAAGTACTTGTTTTAATGAATTTTTAATGGAAGAAGATTAAAACTAATATAGCTTTTCTCCTATATGTGAAAAACCTGATTCTCTTTACTTGCAATCTAGCCCTAATCATGGTTCTGGTAACTTCTTTCTGACCATGGTTCTAGGAAATTGCATATAATCACTGAACATGTTTGGGGCTTGTGCTGATGGGTTTTTGTTCACGGCAGAACGGCTTCGCTCCCCATACAAGCTAATAAAGACATCACAAGCTGCTTGAGCAAGTTGATGCAGCTTAAAAGGAGGTCAAATGCATCTGTCAATGAAGTCTGAATGACCTCAGAAGTGTCTCAAACTGATGTAAAATGTACGCAGAATGCACATGATAGCAAGTTACTTTTGCCGATGAACACAAGCTCAAAGTCTACACAGATCTTAATGTATTTGGTTGGTAATATTACTATTTGTTTTCTTACCCGACCTGGGTAACGTACCTTTGGTTACCATTAAGGATGAGTAAATCTGTCTGGGTTCGGTTTGCAAGAGGTTCAGGGAAACCAGTAGGAAGTTCTTGAACTCCAAACATAGCACCAACCCCCATTGAAGTCTATAGAAAGGTGAAATTTGCATTTTTTTCTGGCCATTTTCAAGGTTAATAAGCAAGTTGGGGAGCTGGCCACTGCCATTGGCAAAAAATGTAAAAATACTGTTTTGCAAGGTAGAGAGTCTTTTTATGTGGCTTATGGGGCAAAATTGAAATACACAAATCCTTTGAATAACATGCTTGGTGGTGCATGAAAAAAACATTGTGGGCTTCCACTTAATGTTCCACCTAATCCCTTATCCAGGTATGTAGCTTGGGTGGCCAGGAAAGGCAAGCACACTTTCGGTATCAGACCAAGCTACATGTCTTCCAACACTGGAGGAGTAACTTTCAAAGGGGGGTTGCAAAGCCTCTCCCTATTTGCAAAGCACCCTTGTCTCAATGTTGAGTCACAAGGACCCCTTCCCCTCCTTTGATACCCCAAGAAGGAGGTGGGGTAATATGGAGTGGGATTGTCACTAAAATCTTGGAGCCCCTTTATAATAACGGGGCATTAAGATATCTGTCTCCTACCAGAGGAATGAGTACAGGGATACATTAGTACCTCCTACCCATCCCCACAAACAGTTAAATGTAAATAACCAAATACCAAAGTCCTTTTGTTACATTACAAAAAATACAATCTACTTTTCAATATTACCCCCATTCCCATGTAATCCAGCTTTAATGACATCATCCATTGATGTAAATGCATCTTCAATCATGTGGTGCAGTGATGTAATTCATTGACAGTCAGGATACCCCAACACATGATGATGTTTACCCCTCACATTGGGACAAGGTTGCCTTGCAAGGATGGGAGCATTTGTGATCCTCTCCCTCCCTTTAACCACTTGCCTACTGGGCACTTTTACCCCCTTCCTGACCAGGCCAATTTCTATCTTTCAGCGCTGTCACACTTTGAAATGACAATTGTGCAGCCATGCAACACTTTACTCTTATGAAATGTTTATCTTTTTTTTGCACAAATAGAGCTTCTTTCGGTGGTATTTAATCACCACTGGGTTTTTTACTTTTTGCTAAATAAATGAAAAAAATTCTGAAAGAAAAAAAAGGTTCTTCATAGTTTGTTATAAAAGTTTGCAAACAGGTTATTTTTATCCTTTACTGATGTGCGCTGATGAGGTGGCACTGGTGGGCACTGATGAGGCAGCACTGGTGGACACCAATGAGAAGGGACTGATGGCGCTGCACTGATAGGTGGCACTGATGGATGGCACTGATGGGAACTGGTAGGCGGCACTGATGAGGAGGCAGTGATGGGCACTTATTTGCAGCCCTGATGGGCACAGATTGGCAGAACTGGTAGGCACTGATTGGCAGCACCAGTGGGCACTGATAGGCAGCACTGGTGGGCACTGTTGGGACTTGGCTCTTTACCCCCGATCTGTGATCCCGAGGACACAGCCCACAGTCCATATTCTGTAGCGGGTGCTGTAGCGACCACCAGATGGATACTGAAACATGTACGATAATGTCGATATTTGCCAACACACCAAGGATCTTCGTCTAAAAAGTTTTTAATAAAGGAAGATCACAAAACAGTGACAAAGGGGTCCTGCCTGGCCGTGAAACATTGCAATACACTATTTTGTGATGTGATTTTTTTTAATAAAGACCGTTGGGACGAAACTGAAGATCCTTGGTGTGCTGGTGAATATCTTCATTACCGAGGACACAGTGATCACAGAGCACGCCAGAGTGACACATGACGCCCTTCCAGAACTGGCCTGCCGCGCTGTAGCTGTCATTAGATTAAGGTCTCCTCCCTCACAGTGGAAAGGCATGTGGAAGGAAACGAATAGCAGGGTGCTGAGGTCAGTATCAAATTAAAAACACTTTTTTAAAACAAGCAGCATACTTACATAGAAGTTAGCATGAAACTGTACGGATAGGGAACACCTGGGACCAAGCAGCTGTAGTCAGTACGAGGCTGTAGACATCACCATGTCTAGTCTCATTCAACTAGACAATGTGGTTGATTTATTAGAGGCAAATCCACTGTGCACTACAAGTGCACTGCAAGTGCACTTGGAAATGCAGTCGCGGTAGATCTGAGGGGAAGATCTGAAATGAGGGGAAGCTCTGCTGAATTTATCATCCAATCATGTGCAAGCAAAAATGCTGTTTTTTTATTTTCCTCGCATGTCCCCCTCAGATCTACAGTGACTGCACTCCCAAGGGCACTCACAGTGCACTTGTAGTGCACAGTGGATTTACCTTTAGTAAATAAACCCCAACATATTACTGTTTATCCACAACCAACCAGTTGCTAGGTCAATTTATGTTACCTTAAAAAAATGGGATATGTTTCCATTACTGTTATAAGTCGTGGCATCTGCTGGACAATGCTGAAGATGTTTCTCTTTCGATCATTGACGGACACAGCTCCTGATTTTTCTTAACTATTGGGTTATACTGCCCCCTACAAGAGTAGGACACTAGGCAGGAAAAAGCTTGACTATGCCTATGGGCATTTCCAGGGGGTATATACCCACTCTCAGCTATAGGCACTATATAGCAGTGTTTAGAAGAAAGCCAACTCCACAGAGGGGGTGGGTGCTGTGTCTGTCAATAAACATCAGAGAAATTTATTTTACGATAAGTAAAAATTACCATTTTTACTTTAGTTCAGTGACAGACACAGCTCCTGATTCTTCTTAACCATTGGGACGTCCCAAAGCAGTGTTAAACATGAGGGGTGGGAAAAAAGCTGAAAAAAAAAATTCCCAAGGCTAACCATAGCCAACCAGGTAACATGGAGCGCAACCATAAACAACTGGAGCTCACCTGACAAAGAAAAAAAAAAAACACCCTCAAAGAGGACCAGGTCCTCTAAGCAGCAGCCAGCAAAACCTTGCGGCAAAAAGAAGCATCCGCAGATGCCAGCACATTCACATACCTGACCCCTGATGCAATATGTTTGCTGTGGCTGGTTCGGCACTTAGGCTAGTATTTACTATTGCCCTGGTGTAGCAAGGTCTGACTAAGTGGTCTAATCCTTTATGCCAGGACCTGGAGGGGAAATAGCTTCCCCCTGTCTTGCAGATCTGGCGGATCAGTTGGTCCAGGGGCTACAGTTTATCTGTGATGCCTCTTTGGATGCGGCTCCTTTGATTTCTAGGCTGTCTTTGCCTGGACGAAATACTGGTCTGTGGACCAGACTTCTAGGAAGGCCTTATCTGATCTCCCCCTTGTAGGGGCTTGCCTGTTTGGAGCTTCCTTGGATGACATTGTTAAGGGTCTCACAGGGTTGAAGAGTACTCTTCTTCCGCTGGCTACCAAGGGCAAGGAGCCCCGTTGTAGACTTGGGCCATTCTCTTTGGCTCATAAGAGTTTTTTTCGTCCCTTAGGGTCTCAAGACAAGGGATCAAAAGTCAGGGCCTCCACCGAAGGTTCCAAGAGAACCTGGTCTGGCAATCCATGAGAGGGCTCTTCCAGACCTGCAGACAAGGCTGCCTCTGCATGAATGGGCGCCCTCACTCATATCTGGGGTAGGGGCATGTCTTCGCTGGTTTCCGGATCCATGGACCTCCCTGGAATAGGGTACATGGGTCCACGAAGTTATTCGGTCAGGCTACAGGATCAAGTTCAGTCTTATCCTCCAGAAAGGTTCTTCCCTTCCAATCTGCACTTGTCCCCAGATCACTTACGGGTCTCTTTGGGATAGTGCAAGACTTGTTCCTTCAAGGAGTGATTGTTCCGGTTCCGATTTCGGAACGTTTTCATGGGTTTTTACTCAAACCTCTTTACAGTTCCTGGGAAGGAAGGCAAGATACGTTCAATTCTGGACCTCAAGGTGCTAAACTGTTTGTGCGAGTACAGAATTTCCCCGTGGAGTCCATTCACACGGTAGTGGCTTCCCTACCTTAGGGGGATTTCTTCTTGCTTCTATCGACATCAAGGACGCCTACCTGCACATTCTAATTTGTGCCGGTCATCAACACTTCCACCATTTTGCCGTGAGCAAGGAGCATTATCGGTTTGTGGCGTGGACCTTTGGTCTTGCCTCTGCTCCTCGGGTCTTCACAAAAGTGTTGGCCCCGGGGCTGCCATTGTTTAAGTCAGCGAGGGATCGCGGTACTGGGGTACCTGAACGATCTTCTTCTGCGAGCGGAGTCTCCGACTGGTCTGATGCACAACTGGAGATTGCTGTGCGGACTCTGGGGGATATCGGTTGGATTCTGAACCTTCGGGAGTCTACTTTAGTTCTGTCCACCAAAACTGGATTATCTGGTCCTGACTCTGGACTCGGCCTTAGCCAGCATGTTTCTTCCTCTGGAAAAACTCCAGATATTGCAGGAGGCAATTCAGCTACTGTTGTTCAGATGTTGTTCACCCTCGAGGCGGTTTGTTTGCACAGTTCCGCACAAGATCTCTGCTAAAGAGATTCTGGTGAAATGGGACAAGGATCCACGGTCTCTAGAGGTGGCTTCATTCTCTGGCACTTTGACAGGGAAAATCTTTTCTCCCTGTCTACTGGATGGTTGTCACCACGAATGCCAGCCTGTCCAGGTGGGGAGGCGTCCTCAGCACAAATGTGCTCACAGGGTCTGGACTCTGACAGAGTCCAGACTGCCGATAATGTTCTGGAAATCCGATCGATCAGCCTTTGTCTGGCTCATTTGACTAGCTCAATTTGTCTTTAGGGGAGTCCGGTATGAATTAATTTGGACAATGCCACGGCCGTGGTCTATGTCAATCACCAAGGCACAAGTAGTGTCCTGGCAGCTCGGTAAGTAGCCGGCATTCTAAGGTGGGCTGACCGATTCGTAGAAGCCCTTTCAAATTTCTGCCACGACTCCTGTGGAGGATGAAAGCAGAAGGGATTCTGTCCAGATTCTCCCCGGTCTTGGTATGCCGATGTTCCTTGGGGACTTCCTCTTCCTTAGGGAGGATCTGCTGTCCTGACTCCCAAGGACCGATTTCCTATCCTGCTTTACAGTCACTGGGTTTGACAGCTTAGCTGTTGAAAGGCAGGTGCTGAAGAATGGAGGTTTGAGTCTGTGATTCCTATGCTGTTGAAAGCTAGAAAATCTACTTCTAGGAAGATCTACCATCATATGTGAAAGACGTACATTGCATGGTGTGAGTCTCTTGGGGTTCATCCTTGCTCCTTCTTGGTGGATCGGATTTTATCCTTCCTTTATCTGGCAGCTACAGGGTCTTTTAGGAAGTCAGACTCTCTATTTGTGCTCATGGATGGACCTCACAAAGGGTTGTCCACTTCTTCTTCGACCATTTCCAGATGGATGAGACAGACGGTGGTTCGGGCCTATTGCATCAGGGGTCTGGTTCCTCCTTTCCCTGTCAAGGAGCACTCTACTAGGGTGCTTAGTGTCTCCTGGGCTTCCGTCATCAAACGTCAGTGAGGCAGGTTTGCAAGGCGACCACCTGGCCGTCGGTGCACACTTTTACAAAATTTTGGTGTTAGCGGATGCTTCTTTTTTGCCGCAAGGTTTTGTTGTCTGCTGCTTAGAGGACCTGGTCCTCTTTGAGGGGGTGTATTGTTAGGTTTTTTTTTTTTTTAGGTGAGCTCCAGTTTTTTATGGTTGCGCTCCATGCTACCTGGTTGGCCATGGTTAGCCTTGGGAATTTTTTTCAGCTTTTTTCCCACCCCTCATGTTTAACACTGCTTTGGGACGTCCCAATGGTTAAGAAAAATCAGGAGCTGTGTCCGTCAATGAATGAAAGAGAAAATGGGAATTTTGACTTAAAATCAATTTCTCTGATGTTCATTGACGGACACAGCACCCACCCGTCTGTGAAGGCTTTCTTATAACCATGCTATATAGTGCCTATAGCTGAGAGTGGGTGTATGCCCCCTGGGACTGCCCCCAGGCATATTCAAGCTTTTTCCAGCCTAGTGTCCTACTCCTGTAAGGGGCAGTATAACCCAATGGTTAAAAGGAATCAGGAGCTGTGTCCGTCAATGAACATCAGAGAAATGGATTTCACGGTAAGTCAAAAATCCCATTGTTATGATTCTGGTGGCCAGTTCTCTTCTGCAGTGGCTTGCTGGGGAAGCAGGCTTAGGGTGGCCGACACCAACAGACTCAACAAACTGTTTCATAAGGCCAGTGAGGTTGTTGGATTGGAGTTGGAGTCTTTAACAACAGTGTTGAAGAGGTGAATATTGTTCAAGGTACGTTAAATCTGGCATAACTCCTCCCACCCACTCCACAATATGCTGGCCAGTCTGCAGAGTACCATCAGTGACAGATTGTTACAACCACAATGCACCACAGAGCGACACAATAAATAATTTTTGCCTGTGGCCATCAAGTTATATAATTCTTCTCTGTGAGGGATGGAGGTGAAGATTTAAATCTGGTTTATGATCAGGATTTTTATGTAGTTTATATAGTATGTTGGTATTATGTTAATTATTATTGGGGTAATGCTAGAGAAAGTGGTGTATTATTTGAATTTTGATAGTTTGATTTTCTGTTTTTTTTTAATCTGTGTTATTTATTCTAAGTTGTATTTTAATTGTATGGATAGTTTATTAGAGTATAAATTAAATTTTGTTTTATTTGGTGCTAATTGCTGTTATTGGTAATTTTGTTGTGTTGCTGTGTCTTGTTCTGTTCATTGTTATGATCTTGTGCTGTTTTTATTATTGGCTGTTTCTCTATAATTTCCCTTTGGGATTATTAAAGTATTCTGATTCTGATAATATACCGTTTGTAACAAAATGTACAAAGGAAAATAAAACCCAACAAAAAAATGTAAACCATAAAAAATGTACTTGAATTTACTGGGGTTGGGTCTGAACCCTTGGTAGCTTAGCTCTGAACACTTAGCAGGTGAAAGAATACCATGGAATGATAGGTAATGCTTCCAAGTGATCTTTGTGTAGACAGAATAACTGACATATGTGGTTTACTATGTACCTTTGTAGAGGATTGATGGGTGTGTAGGAGAAAAAAATTATAGAACTGTCATAGCAGTACATGAGAAGGATGTGTAGTGGTATCTGTGTATTAGTTTTAAAAAAAACACTCTGAAGTCTTTTTTATTAGACGTGGGTGATAAGAGGGTAGCAATAGAATGAGCTGAGATGTATGTGTAATTGTATGATATTATGAGCGATGGAGTGGTACGTGGATTCTTCTATATATTTGAGGAGTGGGTGGTGAAGTGGCTCATGTCTATTATTATTAGATAAGATGTTAGTGTAACAATGCCTTTGTTAGTGTTAGCTGAGTGGTTTTCTTATTGTCACATGTTCTATATCAGAAATGAGGACAATATATAGCGTTCTATGTACAGTCATACTTGGTGACTTTTAAAAGAAATTTTATAACAGGTTTTTTTTTTGTTTAAGTATTTTTATCTAAAGTATGTGCATCACGTACTATACCAGCTTAGTGGACCATTAAACACTATACTACTATATATAACTAAAACTATCTATGTAACTAAACTGTATCTTCAAGTTTTTGATAGAGTGGTAGGGGATCAAGGGTATATTGCTGTCTGTGTCAATGATAGGGGAGATTTACCTTCCTTCTTTGTTCCTGTTACCATTTTCACTAGGACTGAAGGTGACATTTTGAGTTGTTATAAGAAAAAGAATAGAGGGGAAATTTTTCAGTTGGCATATTTATTTCAGCCAAAACTATCTAAGAGGGGATCACTCTGGATAGACTTCATCTACAGGACACTCCGCAGCTGCGTGCAGCCACAAGAACGGCGGTGGAGGGGAGTGTCCTCTCCACCCGCCGATCTGTCTGAAGATCACACATCCGTTGGGGGATAATGGGGACATGGCTCCCCCCCTGAGGCAAAGGCGGAAATGACACGAGGAAAGTCACATAATAGGTGATAGACAGGGAGTCCGCGAAACATGTCGGGTTGATTTCCGATGAGCCCTTCATTGGACAAGTTATATACTTATATGAATTGCCGCCACAACATTTTGCATCTATGTATTGTATTGCCGTCTGTTCTTACAATTTATGTGTCCATTTAGTACTTGTTTTTAATATGTATTAATAAATACTTTATATTTTATAAATCGTTGTTATTTCATGAGCTACGGTACCTTTTAAAAATCCCACCAGCCCTCCATTGTTTCCTCTCTGGCTTTTCTTCTCCTTTTTTCTCTCTTCCTTGTTTCTCATTTCCTTCCCTTTTCTTTCTTCTTTGCCCCCCTTTTTTCTTTCTTTCCCCCTTCCCCTTTCCCCCCCCCCCCTTTTTCATTCCCTTCTACATTCTCCTTTTCTTTTCACTTTTCTCTTCTGTATTTTTTGTGTTCTTCCCTCCCTTCCTTTCTGGCGTTTGGCTCTGACACCTTGAGCCATCCCCCAGTCTTTCCTTAGGGTCTCTTTCCCTACTAACATTATTTACATACAATTGGGATGTCGGTACCTTGTAATCCATCCTTTAGAACAAACACTATTCATTTCTAATGTAATTGTGAAAAAATGGTCCACCTGCAATAAAGGCTACCAGCCAAAGCATTGCCCCATCCAGAAAATGAGGGGGCAGATAATAAAGCCACACAAACTCTTCTCAGGCTGCAAAAGAAAAAGGGAGAAAAAAAAAGGAGGAATGATTTCCCTGGGAAGGGTAAGGGGACAGGGAGGATGCCAATGCAGTCCAGCCCTTTATTCAACACTGGTGTGGGCCATACATGTATTCATATAGAGAGCAGGGAATGGTCAAGATTCAGTTGTATGTTATCCGTTGTTCCCAAGTCTTTAGGAATTTAGCGTGAGGAAAGTTTCTCATGAACAATGGTTCCCATGTGCAACTGCTTAACTTCATCAAAATTAAGGAACAGCTGGCGCCAAGCTTTGGCCAGTGTCTGCCAAGCTGCCAGAAAAACAAACCCATTTTTTTTTTTTTAAATGATCCTCCTCAATTTTATCTTAGACATCCTATAAAATACTTATAGATAATAAAATAAGTCTATATAACCAGCTATCTTCCCACTGGTAAAAATTTCAAGGAACATTCAGTATATTCAGGACCTGTCACTGTTCCTGGAAGTTAGAAGCACTTGGAAAAATTATATATGTATTTGAAAGAACACCGCAAAGTGGAGAGAAAAGAGAACCAAGATAGAGGACATTAATGGAGAAGTATTTTCTGTCTTTCTGTGTTGGTTGCAAGCCAAAGGATCCTACTGAAAAATCATGTGTACTTCAGCTGGATATTTTGCACTAAGGACACCATAAGATTAGTAGAGGTTGCTATCAATCATATAGGATATAAAGAAAAGTATAAACCCAGTAGTGATGTAATCTTGTGTCCAGTTTTGTCAATGCTTAGCAGTGGCTGTCCTATAATAAATGAAACCTAGGAGAATTTGGAGGGGCATCCGATGTTTCTTCATCACCAAATTTCATATCCTACCTTCCTGAAGGGCACCTAAGCTCATCTTTTTGGGTGTGTGTAGACTTTAAATAAGACATCTGGTGGAAGGTTAACTGAGATTACTAAGAAAAAGATAATGCAGGAGTTATTGGGAGAAAAGACTGGAAAGGTAATTTCATAAGAGTTTGTGTGGGAGGACCTTGGCAATAATTCTAGAATTCTGGAGAGGGCTTTAAGGGGTCCATATCTCTACCGGGGGGTTTTACTAATCCTTCTCACAATACATGACTATGACTATGTGGCCAATGTCTTATCTCAACAATTAAAGAGAATATTTTCATATCCCAAGCATATAGCATAGGGGTACTTTCATAATATCAAAGCTTCCCAATGAATTTCCTGATCTAAAAAGCCTAAAAAGATTTTATATTACTGGTTTTCTTATGCAAATTTTCACTTTTTGTCAAAAGTCAACAGTTAAGCTCTCATGTAGATCTCAAACTACTCTTCCTGGCTGATTATATGTGCAGAAATGTTCTTAGCAAGCAGGAAATTAACTTTAAAACAGTTAAAACCCATTGACCTCTTTAGCCTAAGGCATTGTGGAGCAATTCATCCCCAACTTCAAGAAACACTATAGTAAAGTTGTTCTCTCTAGCCAAGGAGCTCCCCACTTTCAGCAGTAACTCATTAGCTTTCCAGCCTTCCTTCTAATCTCCCAGGAGCAGAAGCTCTAGTAGGGGGGGGGGGGGCAGGGTAAAGCTAATCTACTGACTTTGATGCCTTTAGGGCTTCTGGTGTTAATGTTGACAATTCATTGCTCCACAGTGTCTGCAGCTACAGACAACAGTAAGGCTCAAAGCTAATTTGCTGCTTCACATGAAAATTGAAATACTCAAATGCCCCTAGCCTGGCCACAGGTTCATTTTAAAGGTTATGCATAGGAATGTATATGTGTTCATTATATGGTAATGGTTGCAAGATACTGGTCATCAAACTTTAATAGCAGCAGTCGCGCCTGATGCAACAGGACCTCATAACACATAGGGCCCTCATGGAAACCAATATGAAGACAGTATGTAATATGTTATATCGAAACAATCACAGTCTGCTCAGATTGAATTGATTTACTAGAATTGTTTTTTGTTCAGAGCCTGGACTTAATTGGAATGCAGTATGTGTCCAGTATTTGGAAGCAAAGATAAAATGAGCAATATATGACCAGGGGACTGTGCATTAAGGTGTAAGCCCTTGTATGTGTATGAGAACAAGATAAGAGGTATGTCCCTGACATTTCAGTAAATGCCTCTCTGTTCTCTGATCTTTTTATAGTTGCCTTGAAATTGTGCCAGGCGCTCACAGAATGAGCAGTAATTCTCAGCCAGTGGCTCATTTAAGAGGCTGTGCAGACGGCACCTATACATTTATCTGCTAATAAGTACATCAGGCTTGAAATCTTATTTGTTCCTCTAGAGGTGGCTGAACTAATATCCAGATATATTTTCTTTTCTGTTTAGGAAACGCACCCCATTTCTTGCGCTTGCAGAACGTGGAGGTAAATGTCGGGCAGAATGCTACTTTCCAGTGCATAGCAGGAGGAAAATGGTCTCAACATGACAAACTCTGGCTGCAGGTAGGCAAGGATAATGGGCCAAAAACCCATCAATGTAACCAATATACATATTTTAAACCATTGTGTCTTAAGACATCTGAATGTCAATCACCTAATGCAGAGGCATAACTGGAACTTTCAGGGTACCGGTGCAAGAAATTATGAAGGGCCCTCCGACCCTGGCAGGGGCCCTTCTCCGAGCTCGGGGCTCTCAATCTCTATCTCTGCAGCCTCAGCTGCACAGAATGAACGGACAGAAATAGCTCTTTACAGAGCTTTACATTCATTCACAAACTGAAGCATAGTAAACACAGTTATTACGCTTCAGACATAAATGAACACAGTGAGTGCAGTACTGATCACTCACTGTGTCCATTCAGAAAAGAAAGGGCCAGAGGGGGGCATTGTGAAAGAAGGGGGAAGTGTAACTAGAATTGGGCAGTATGATGGGCAAAGTGTGACAGGAGGAGGGCAGTGTGACAAGGGAAGCAGTATGATGGGGGGGTCATTGTGACAGGAGAGGGGCAGTGTGACAAAAAGGGACAGTATGGGGGGGGTGAAGTGTGACAGGAGGGGGCAGTTTGACGGGAGGCAGTGTGATAAGAAGGGGGCAGTATGATGGGGGATATTGTGACAAGAAAAGGGCAGTGTGACAGGAGAAGGGTACCTGAGAATTTTGACAGGAGAAGGGTACCTCAGAAGTGTGACAGGAGGGGGCAGTGGGACAGGTGGGGGGCAGTGTGAGAGGTGGGGGCAGTGTGAAAGGTGGGGGGCAGCGTGATAACAGGGGGGGAAGTATGACAGATGAGGGGGCAGTGTTATAAGAGGTTGACAGTGTGACAGGTGGGGGGCAGTGTGAAAGGTGAGAGAACAGTGTGATAAGAGGGGGCAGTGTGATAAGAGAGAGCAGTGTGACAGATGGGGGGCAGTGTGATAAGAGAGAGCAGTGTGACAGGTGGGGGGGGGGGCAGTGTGATAAGAGGTGGGCAGTGTGACAGGTGGGGGAGGGGAAGTGTGAGAGGTGAGGGGGCAGTGTGACAGGTGAGGGGAGCAGTGTAATAAGAGGGGGGCACCGGGGCAGTGTGACAGGTGGGGGAGCAGTGTAAAAACAGGGGGCAGTGTGACAGATGAGGGGAGCAGTGTGATAAGAGGGGGCATTGTAGAGAGAGCAGTGTGACAGGTGGGGGGGGCAGTGTGATAAGAGGTGGGCAGTGTGACAGGTGGGGGAGGGGAAGTGTGAGAGGTGAGGGGGCAGTGTGACAGGTGAGGGGAGCAGTGTAATAAGAGGGGGGCACCGGGGCAGTGTGACAGGTGGGGGAGCAGTGTGATAAGAGGGGCAGTGTGACAGATGAGGGGAGCAGTGTGATAAGAGGGGGCATTGTTACAGCAGGACACACAGTATGCTCAGGTGCCAGGCTTACCTTACAGGAGAGGCCTAGAAGCAAGGAACTGGGGACAGAGCTAGAAAAAAGAGCCTGAAAAGCAAAACGAATGCAGCCACCATCTAAGGGTTGGTAAATTGTAATACATTTTTTTTTTGAGGTTTAGATGCGTTTTGAGCATTAATCTAGTCTAGGCTATGCTGGGACATTGAAGGAGCAGCAGTGCAGAGATAAGACTATCCCTTTACTCTCTCCTGTAAGAATGACAGTGTAAGGGCTCATGACGAATGGCGTTCTTATCAAGCGCTACATTTTCTATTCAGAATCAGAGTTAAACAAGAATAGGCTGCTTTGACTTGCTTTGCCTGCAGTCCAGACACATCTCAATAGGACATTGTGCATCCAAAGAAACAGAGTGCAAGCAGGTCAAATGCAGCCTCTGAATTGCCAGGTGTACTGTGTAGTCAAAGTCAATGAAATGTCACTAACCTGCATTTACTAAACCACATGCTGGAGTGAATTACCAAATGAAAATGGAAGAAAGAAAGCCTAAAAAGGAAAACAAATGCAGCAATCACATCTAAGAGTTGATGTGCTGCAATATAATAATGGTTTGCTTTTTGGTTTGTTACTGCTTTAAGCTGCAAAGGTGATGGATGGGGAGTACACATGAATTAAAGGAGAAGTACAGCCATTGCTTCTTTGGCTGTACTTCTGTGAATCACAGGAGTGCAGTTCATTCGGCACTCCTGTGACCCCGTTTTAGGTAGACAGTGGGCTGAAGCCCTCTGCTGGCTGAGGTCACAGAGCCGGTCCAGGCTGGGGCAAGATCGCAATGATGAAGTTGGGATCCACCCACATGCCTGGACTGGTGTACTATTGAATAGTGCAGATTGACGGATAATGCCTCCGACGAGCTGCGCATGCGCAGTACGTAACATCACTCCAGCTCCCGATCAGCTGGTGTGACCTCAACACTGCGCATGTACAGATCGTCTGAGGCATTATCTGACAATCTGCAAAGCACAGAGAGAGAATCTAATTGTCAGATTCTGCCTCGCTCTCTCGGCGCATGAGCGAGACTTGAGTGACGTCATTGGCGGAGTCACAGGCGGAATACTATTGTTGTTGAGCGGATTTGGGTGTGCTGCAGGGTGGATCTTGCACTGAGGATTTGGGTGTGTTGCCCTTCAGCCCACCAAAACCCACCCTGCAACACACCCAAATCTGCCCTTCAGCCCACCCTGCAACACACCCAAATCTGCCCTTCAGCCCACCAAAACCCGCCCTGCAACACACCCAAATCTTCCCTTCAGCACACCAAAACCTGTCCTGCAAAACACCCAAATCAATTATAGTCAATTATAGTCAACCATAACATAATCAATTATTGCGCATTAGAAGAGAGACAGCCAGAATCTGACGATTACATTCTCCCTTTAGTCCTTTGCTGATTGTCGGATAATGCATACGCAGTGTTACTGTCACGCCAGACAATCGGGAGATCAGCTGTAGTGACGTTACGTAGTGTGCATGCGCAGACCATCGGAGGCATTATCTGGCGATGTGCACTATTCAATAGAACACTGGCACTTGGCTCAGTCTCTCAGCAAGTCTTTGAGAGCCTGAGCCGACCGATCCTGCCCCCTCCACAGCCCAGTGCTTCGTGGGGGGGGGGGGGGGGGCAGAGCAGAGAGCGGTGACTGACGGTCACCAGCTCTCTGTTCAAGGAACCCTGAGAACCAAGCGATCGGCAGTGTTTGATCGCTCGGTTCTCAGTGTTAGAGCCAGATAGATGCAGCATCAGACGAATACTGCATCCACCTATGTAAGTATGATTCTAAAAAAGAAAAAAAAAACTCCATACTTCTCTTTTAAACCCCATTGTGTTTAGCAGCCAGTACCACCAGCTGATTACAATCCATTCAAGTAAATTAGGCCATGGCACAACTGCCCCATAACTGCATGCACTGCCCCATAACTGCATGCACTGCCCCAGAGTCTGATATCAGGACAGATTTGGCTATGTACACTATGTCACAATACATTTCTTAGGAAAAACATAAGCGGATTAAATCATCCAGGTTTGTTATCTTCCTGTGGGTTTGACATGCAAAATTGTCAAATTGTGCAGAATTCAGCCAGGATTTGTTTAGCAGTGTTGTGCTTGGGATTGGTAATACAATTTTATAGGAACTAATAATGACTTTCAGGATCATTATTCAATAATGGCTCTGCAAAATTATCCCAAATGTGCCCAGTAGGAGGTGGTGTGTTTGCTACAAAATAAGTGACAGAACTGTCAATACTCATTAGTCTGATTTGGAACGCTCGACTGTCTTGCTATAGCCGAGTGAAAGATGCTAACTTCAGTAGAAACAAAAGGCAGGAAAATGTGCTTTGTGCCATGATACGCCTAATAGCAAAACATTCACCAACGGATAGGGATGCTCACATTCTTGTTCATATTTCTAAAGATGACAAGTCCAACCATTTTGCATAACTGATGGATTCTGCTGTGACATATTTGTAAGGTCCATGTAAAGCTATGTACCTTGTTGGACTTGTTGGCAAAGTATGGGGTTTGGGGTTTTTGCAGATTTATACTTACCTAGGTAGATGCCGCATCTGTCCCCCGCCGGTTCTAACACTGAGAACTGAGCAATCTAACACGGCCGATTGCTCGGTTCTCATAGCTCCCCGAGCAGAGACGGTGACTGTCAGTGACAGTCACCGGCTCTCTGCTCTGCCCCTCCTCGCTCACTGAAGCGCTGGGCTGTGGAGGGGCGGGAGCGGCTGGCCCAGCCTCTCAGCAGCTCGCTGAGAGGCTGAGCTGGGTGACGGTCCAGGCATGTGGGGAGATCCCGTCCCCAGTGTCATGATCTTGCCCGGCTCTGTGAGTTTAACAGACAGCGGACTTCAGCCCACTGTGTGCTTAAAACGGGTCACAGGAGTACAAACGAACTGCACTCCTGTAATCCACAGGAGAAGTACAGCCAAAAGAGCTTCGGCTGTACTTGTCCTTTAACCACTTCAGCCCCAGAAGGTTTTACGCCCTTAATGACAAGGCCATTTTTACGATACAGCACTGCGTAACTTTTTAACCACTTAAGCCCCGGAGGATTTGGCTGCTAAAGGACCAGGGGTTTTTTTGCGATTTTTTACTGCGTGACTTTAACGGACAATTGCGCGGTCGTGCGACGCTTTACCTAAACGAATTTGACGTCCTTTTTTTCCCACAAACAGAGCTTTCTTTTGGTGGTATTTGATCACCTGTGCGATTTTTTGATCACGCGCTATAAACAAAAAAAGAGCATAAATTTTGCAAAAATAACAATATTTTTCACATTTTTTTATATGAAATTCCCCAAAAAAAAAGTAAAAATCAAAATTTTTTAACATTTTTCGGCCAATTTGTTTTATGCTACCTATGTTTGGTAAAAAAAATCTCAAAATGCGTATTTTGATTGGTTTGCGCAAAAGTTATCGCGTTTACTAACAAAGGGAAAGATTTTTGTCATTTTTGGTGTTTTTTTTTTTAACGCGTAATGGCGGCGATCTGCGATTTTTTTTTCGGTACTGCGACATTGCGGCGGACAGATCGGACCCTTGACTGACATTTTTGACACTTTTGGGGGTACCAGTGACATTACTGCAGTAATCAGTGCTATACATATGCACTGTTACTGCAAAAATGACACTGGCAGGGAAGGGGTTAACTTTATTGGACAGGGAGGGGTTAAGTGTGTCCTAGGGGCGTGATTCTAACTGTGTAGGGACATTCCTATTGGTGTAAAAGCAAAGATCAACCGTTCTACATAGTAGAACGGACAGATCTTCACTTTTACACAGGGAGAACTGACAGGCAGCTTGTTTACACAAGCTGCTCTGTCTTTCTCCCTTCACAGGAGCGATCGCAGTGTGACTGGTGGACATCGAGTCCGCCGGTCACATGCACTGACTTGTCTGTGAACGAGCCGCGGCGGGCGCGCGCCCGCCCGCGATAGGCTCGCAAGTCAGTGACAGGCGAGTGACGTACCGATACGTCACTCTGCCTGGCCGGGGCTGACCGCCGCAGTATATAGTCGTGCGGCGGTCGGCAACCGGTTAAGTTGCACAGTTGTGCGACACTGTACCCAAATAAAATTGATGTCCTTTTTTTCCCACAAACATAGCTTTCTTTTGGTGGTATTTGATCACCTCTGCGTTTTTTATGTTTTGAGCTATAAACAAAAAAAGAGCAACAATTTTGAAAAAAAAAAAAAAAGCAATATTTTTTACTTTCTACTTGAAACACATCTAATTTCCTCGTCAATTTAGGCTAATATGTATTCTTCTACATATTTTTGGTAGAAAAAAAAATCCCAATAGGCATATATTGATTGGTTTGTGCAGAAGTTATCACGTCTACAAACCATGGGATATCTTTTTTACTAGTATTGCAGGCCATCAGCAATTTTTAGCGTGACTGCGACTTTGCAGAGGACAAATCAGACACCTAACTGACAATTTTGACACTTTTTTGGGGACCAATGACATTATTACAGTGATCAGTGGGACTGGGCAGAGCCTTCCCCCCTTTTATTATCAGCACAGGGAGAGAGGCAGAGCTCAGCAAATAGTGCGGGAAACAGGTTAACGGTTTCCCTTCTGGCTGGGGCAGCAGCTGTCTCACTAACAAGTATTTCAACCTGCATACAAACATATCAGGAAAGACTGTAGGCGCTTCAAATTGAGGAAAGAAGGGAAAGGGGAGACATGATTGAAACCTTTATATACATTAAGGATGTTAATAAGGTTCAGGAGGGCAGTATTTTCAATATGAACCTAAAACTTTCAGGAGAAATATTCAAATCTAATCTTAGAAAAAAATATTTTACCGAATGAGCACTTGATGCTTGGAAAAGGATTCCAGTAGAGGTAGTGAGTCAGTTAACAGTAAGTGAATTCAAACTTGATTGGGACAAAGATAGATCTATACTTGGAAAAAAGTAAAAAAAAAAAAAAAATGATGAACAAAATATATGAACAAAGAAATGGGGCAGCCTCAATGGACCACTTGGTCTTTTTTCTGCTGTTAGTTTTCTATGTTTTACTATTTATTCAGTTTTATGGGTATCTATGTAAGAAGCACCACTCTCCAATTAGTAGAGTTTCACTTTTTCCTGGAGGAACAAAATGTACTGAACGTCTCTTAGCCCTAATAACTATGCGTCTACCATGTGGATTCGGCATTTCCATGTTCATAAGTGGCTTATAACCAGCATATTTAAATAACCAGAAGACAGACCAATAAATCTGCACTTTTAGAATTCCCATGCAATATGCAAATACCATCTTTATGTCTAAACCTGACAGTTTTTTATTGCCTACTTTATGCGGAAGCATGTTCATACTTACAGATTGCTGGGAGATGAAAGGATTTATACTTCTGTGATGTGGGACTGGGGTAGGAACCCCCCTAAACACCACTAGATAGATGACTTGGCCTGTTTAACCATTCCGCATTTAATGTCTAGTCATTTTGACATGAAGTTTATATAAAGCAGATATGATTAGCCCAGCAGTCCTTCCTGTCCCTCAGACAGCAGCGTGACTGATTGTTCGCCTTTATCTCTGTTCGGCAGCAGTGGAATGGCCGTGACACCGGTCTCATGGTAACGCGCGTGGTAAATCACAGAAGGTTCTCCGCTACCGTCAGTGTCGGGGAAACGTCACAGCGTAGCACCAGCAAGTATCGGTGTGTCCTAAGATCAGCTGGCGGATCTGGAGTGTCCAACTATGCAGAACTCAGCGTAAAAGGTAAGAGCGCACATGAGTGACTATTAGCTGTCCTGTATTTAGAAATTGGACATTATTATTTTCAATCTTGGTTAAAAAAGAAAACTTTAAAGCTGAACTTTAGACAAGCAGTTAAAACACAGATGGGTACATGTGGGAATGTTCTTTTTCACTGCCAACGGATTTGTATTTCTGTCCAATCAAGTCCTGAGATTTTCCCAGTTCTAACACACAACACAACCCTGCTTGGCAGGGGAAGGGACATGATCTTCTTCAACTATAGTTTCACTCTACAGATTGTTAGGCCTACAATAAGGTGAAGGAAGCCTAGATGTACGGTTGGCCTGACAGGGTTAAAGGGGGGCTCAGGAGGAGTTTTAAGTAGGTTAAGAAGAAATAGGGTGAGGATTAATTACCGGATTGGTGGGTTGGAAGGAGCAGGTGGAGCTTCAGGAGATGATCAGTAGGAGGATCCTAGTGAGGTCTTCACTTGGAAGAGAGACTGTGTTGGGTCAACTTACTACCCTCCCTCCAGGGGCGGACTGACCATTCGGGGATTAGGGCACTGCCGAGGGCCCAGGGTCAGTAGGGGGCCCCATGAGAGGCTACACACTACAGAAAGAAGCCAGGAACTTCCATGCAGGCTATGCTGTGGTAGATATTTAAATGCCCACTCTATGTGGCTGAGCTGCAATTTGTAGGTGGGGCTTTGTGTGGCTTGAGTGTGGACACAGGGGGCCCCATGATCTCTGATTGCCCGGGTGCCCCATGAGTTGTCAGTCCACCCCTGCCTCCATCCCTTCTTTGGGTTCAGTGGTTGGGCATTTGGACAGTTCCCTTGGTGTGATTTGTCATGGCAGCTAACAGGATACAAGGTCTTTAGTATAAGAAAAATGTACACTGGTAGAGACCCGTCATGGGTACAGCTTCCAGTAGTTTGTTTGGATTGTATCTGCTAATAGTGGTTGTCTCTGAGTCAGTGTTTTGGGAATGGAGGCCTGATTTTTTGTTAAAGCAAGTACTTGAAGTAGTGATGCCTACAAAGACTTTGGGACTCCATTTTGTCATACTGTACTCGCTGTTTTTGTATTTTATGTATATATGTTATTTAGACAGTTTTGTTAATAAAAGGTCTCCTTTGGCCATTAATCTCCAGTTTGTGTCATTTATGTCACATGGGTAAGGTATTAGGGGAGTGATGGTCAAGCAGTTGGAGGGACAAATCATCTTTCATACCCTAGTCATGTGCAGTGACTATCAAGGGCTGATACCTAATTGCAGACATGGGAGTAAGTCACACATGTGCAAGTCACAAGCAAGTCTCAAGTCTTAACCTTCAAGTCTCAAGCAAGTCCAAAGTTACTGTGGCAAAAAGCAAGCAAGTCAAGTCGAGTCCCTGCTAGAAGTCAAGCAAGTCAAGTCAAGTCATTTATTTTGGTCAAGTCACAAATCAAGTCAAAATACTGATCTACCCCAATTTTTACCTTTAAATCAGTTAAAAGTCAGTGGTCAGGAAAGCTTTTAATTTATTTTCAACATTAACAAAACTGCTTAGTGCTTTTTTCTTGGCATATTAAAGAAACAGTTTGAATGCCCAAACAGCTCAAAATCCTTCGTCCGGTCATGTTTCAACACCACAGTCACTAAAAACATGTTAAGTATTTCCATTGTTAAACAACCAATGTCCTAAAAATCAGAACACACTGAGGTGTTTTAAGTGACTGTGGTGTCAGAAACATAACAGGCACATTCATTTTGCTTTAACACATCTTGAGAAAATGCAAATATTTAATAACTTAAAAAGTAAAGTCATTTTGGGTCATATGTCTCAAGTCAAAGTCAAGTCTCAAGTCATGAATACCAAGTCAAAGTCAAGTCGAGTCTTTTATTAATTTTAGTCAAGCAAGTTTCAAGTCCTCAAACCGGTGACTTAAGTCTGACTTAAGTCAAGTCATGTGACTCAAGTCCCCCACCTCTGCCAAATTGAGCTTTAACAGTGGTGTGGTGTTAAGAAAATAACTGGTTCTGATTTGCTGCTCAAAGTAGCATTTGAAAAATAGTGGAGTCCTCAAAGGACCCCTATGCAAGACCAATTATTGCCCCTCCTTTCCCCTTTCCAACTGCTAACAAAATGATTACACTTATTCCTTGCGCAGTAGTTGACAGCTAGATAAAAGTGAGCCATGTCCGGGTTTACATGGCAGTAGGGTGGTATCCGTACCCATAGAATGCCTGAAGGTAAAAAAAAAAAAAAGGTCACCCTTTACAGCCACTTTAAATTAAATATCTGTTTGATAAGTGCAAAAAAAAAAACCCTTAATCATATCAGAAATTCATTGTGTATCCTCTGCACACTTCTTGTGCTACATCAAAGCCCCCCCCCCCCTTATATTGGTTTACAGAATATATTAGCTTTTATGTGATAAAGATCTAAGAGTGGGAGCGGTTTAGCAAAGGACACTGGACAGGGCTGACACCACTCAGTCCACAAAATTTCTGTGTGTTGTGGGCTGAAGAACTGAGTGCATTTTTGACAGAGCATTCGTTATTTTTCTGTATTTACAGGTTCTTTAAAAGGATAAAATGCAGGGAAATGTACATGTATAGCAGAAATGTACTGCATATTTTTTTTGTCTACCTACCTAGGTTTAATATGTTGTTGTATTAGATGACAGGTCCACTTTAAAGGGAAAATACATGTCCTGAATGAGCTAGACGGGATGTCAAACTGGTGGCCCTCCAGCTGTGGCAGAACTACAAGTCCCCATCATGCTTCTGCTTTTGGGAGTCATGTTTGTAACTGTCAGCCTTGCAATGCCTCATGGGACTTGTAGTTCTGCAACAGCTGGAGGGCCACCAGCTTGACACCTGTGTAGGCCCGTACACACGATAAGAAAATCGGAAGGGAAATTTCGTCTGACAAGCGATCTGCCGATTTTCGGATTGTTAGTGTAGTGCTTTCAACAGCCGATTACGGATTTTCGGAAGACAAAAACTGGATGTGCAGGCTATAAAATTTTTATTGTACGTCAACACAACGTCCGATTTTCGCTTAATTAGTACAATTTTCGTCTGAAAAAAATCTTAAGAGCAAGACTAGGCATACCCAGAAACGAAAGAACACATACAAAAACAATTCAACACCTGGCATCACTTCTGAAGTAGAATTCTGTCGTAGGAGAATTTTCGTATGAAAGTAACCTCTTCACTTTCGACATGAGACTAGCATGCAACAAAAAATGGACGACAGATCATTCGATAATCTGATCATGTGTGCAAGGTTTAAGAGGGTGTTTTTTTTAATATTAATATAAAATTGTAGAGACATACTGCATACTGTATGTTTTTGTATACCTGTCTTTTGTGTCTACCTAACCAGGTTTGATATGTTGTTGAGCTAGAGGATGTTTTTCAATATTAATGTATTGAACCAAAATTTAAAGTGGAAGTCAAGGCACCAGAAGAAGGGCATGGCTTAGTAGAGAGATGATTATTAAATAAATGTAAATCCTTACTTTTAAAAATAAACTGTAAAAGAACCCTAAAATCCTTCTATAATAGGGTCACTTGACCCAGGTGCCCTGCTACCTATTTCAAAAGACAAAGCTTAGGGGGACAGATTGTTTCAATGGCTGAAGTCAATAATCTGATGTATGACACCGTGAAGAGTTGTGCTCAATAAAATATTTAAAACCTAAGTCCACCCCCCCCAAAAAAAAAAAGATTCCACCCATCTGGCAGCATGCAAGGGTTCTTCTCCCCTGCAGCAGCTGCCAAATTTTAAAATGGTATGGCTGTGAGGGGCTCTGGGATCTGTGAGGGAATGAACTACACGTTCCATCTTCCACTGTGGCAGATGGACTTGTATTTGACAATTGAATATAAATGGAGATATAGGTGGATGGCCTATTGGTTGCAAACCTACCAATACATGGCCATCACCCCACTTGTAGTCCATTGACCCTTCCTCCAGTTTTCTAATGGAAGCCCATACCTTGGTATTCACAGAGAGCTGGAGGAAGAATCTGTAGGAGTCAGATATTGCTCCCATGATTCACTTATAGAGGTTTGAACACTTTGCAGGCTCATTTGCAAAAAAAATAAAAAAAATGATAAATGCACATTTTTCTTTCCTGCAAAAAATTGTAAATGTATTAATTTTTTTGGAAAAGGTGGACTTAGACTTCAACCACTTGACCTTCAGAACATTTACCCCCTTCATGACCAGGCCATTTTTTGCAATAAGGCACTGCGTTACTTTAACTGACAATTGCGTGGTTGTGCGATGCTGTACCCAAATAAAATTGATGTCCTTTTGACAGAGCTTTCAAATAGAGCTTTCTTTTGGTGGCATTTGATCAGATTTTTTTGCGCTATAAACAAAAAAAAGACTGACAATTTTGAAATATATATATTTTTTACTTTCTACTATAAAACATATCCAACAAAAAATGCAAAATATCTAATTTCTTCATAAATTTAGATTTATGTATTCTACTACATTTTTTTGGTAAAAAAAAATCCCAATAAGCGTATATTGATTGGTTTGCGCAAAAGTTATAGCATCTACAAACTAGGGGACATGTTTATTTATTTTTATTTATTTATTTTTTACTAGTAATGGCGGTGATCTTTTAATAAATGTATCTTAGGAATACATTTTTTTGCCACCTATCATGTGTAAAGGTTTTTACTTTGGATTAGTATATTGGATCATTTTTAAAAATGTACTTTGACAGCTCAAGAGAACCACACATAGAGCTCTATGACTGCGTGTGTGTATGTGTGTGCACGCATGACCTCAGAATGACGTTGGGTCATGCATTTTAAAAATGGGTGACTTTGATTGAGAGAGTAAACCAACCCTGTGTTTGAGGGCCCCCCCTGAACCTAAAGTGCCTTGGCACCCCCCAAGGTTTCAATCTGACCCTATCTATGAGCAAGGGCAGATAAGGAAAGGTGCTGATGTCAATTGGGGGTTCTGTCCCCTAGCACACATTCTGAACCATGGTTGCCCCATCATTGGTGGAATTTCTGCCATTTTATTGTGGTACTGCCCACTTCTACAACACATAGAAACTGTTACACAGACTGGGACTGGGACATAGTGCCTTATACAGTGCCTACAGTATTCATACCCCTTGATATTTTTAACATTTTGTCATGTTACAACAAAAAACGTAAATGTATTTTTTTGGGATGTTAAGTGATAGACCAACACGAAGTGGCACATAATTGTGAAGTGGAGGGAAAATGAGCACTTCACAGAGTACTGTTCTAACCATCATCTGAAAATGGAAAGCGTATGGCATAACTGCAAACCTACCAAAACATGGCCATCCATCTAAGCTGACAGACCAGGCAAGGACAGCATTATTCGGAGAAGCAGCCAAGTGGCCCATGGTAACTCCGGAGGAGCTGCAGAGATCCATAGCTCAGGTAGGAGAATCTGTCCACAGGACAACTATTAGTTGTGCACTCTACAAATCTGGCTTTTATGGAAGAGTGGCAAAGAAGAAAGCTATTGTTGAAAGAAAGCCATAAGAAGTCCTGCTTGCAGTTTGTGAGAAGCCATGTGGGGGACACAGCAAATATGTGGAAGAAGGTGCTCTGGTCAGATTAGACCAAAATTTAACTTTTTGGCCAAAAAGCAAAATGCTATGTGTGGTGGAAAACTAACACTGCACATCACCCTGAACACATCAACCCCACCATGAAACATGGTGGTGGCTGCATCATGTTGTGGGGATGCTTTTCTTCAGCAGGGACAGGGAAACTGGTCAGAGTTCATAGGAAGATGGATGGAGCCAAATACAGGGACATCTTAGAAAAAAAAAAACTGTTAGAATCTGCAAAAGACTTGAGACTGGGGTGGATATTCACCTTCCAGCAAGACAACTACCCTAAACATACAGGCAGAGCTCCAATGGAATGGTTTAGAGCAGGGATCCTCTAACTATGGCCCTCCAGCTGTTGCAGAACTACACATCCCATGAGGCATTGTAAAACTCTGCGATTCCCAGGCATGACTAAGTGTGATGGGAATTCTAGCTCCTGAACAACTGGAGGGCCATAGTTTGAAGACCCCTGGTTTAGATCAAAACATATTCATGTGTTTGAATGGCCCAGTCAGAGTCCAGACCTAAATCCAACTGTCAATCTGTGGCAAGACTTGAAAATTGCTGCTCATAGATGCTCTCCATCCAATCTGACAGAGCTTGAGCTATTTTGCACAGAAGAATTGGCAAAAATGTCACTCTCTAGATGTACAAAGCTGGTAGAGAGTAGGGATGATCAAACTTTTCAAAAGTTCGGTTCGACCAGAACACCCGAACTTCCCGAAAGTTCGGCCCGGATTTCAGAACCCCATTGAAATCAATGGGACCCAAACTTCTGTAATCAAAAAACACCATTTTGAAGCCCTAAAACCCAAAAAAATCCCCTAAAAAGTGCCTAGGGTTCTGGGTAATGCTCCAGGGACTATTAATCACACAAAAAAAAGTTCTTAAAAATTGTCATTTTTGATAGAGAGCCAATTATTGAAAAAATTATTAAAAAAAAAAAAAGAGATTTCTTTGGATTTAGTGTCTGGGGGGGGGGGGGGTCTAAAAAGTGTACCTGTGAAGTTTCAGCTCTGTAGCATGTCCAGAACCAGAAACAAAAATTTTGTTTGTATTAGAATTGCAATAGAACAGAATAGTGGCTCCGCTATTTTCACACCTTGCCGGTTTAGTAGCAGGCGTTTTTTTGGGCATTTTTTGGGGGTCTTTGGAGGCAGGCATAACATCAGAACTTCTGTGTAGGGGTATATATACACACACACATGTATGTATATACACATACACATATATAGGTGTGAAAGTAGCAGAACACTATGCTTGTGCTAATGAAATAATTAACACCCATATGGCTTCTCTGCTATAACACCTATATATGTGTATGTGTATAAATACATATAAGTGTGTGTGTATATATACCCCTATATAGAATTTCAGATGTTTTTCCTGCCTCCAAAGACCCCCAAAAAATGCCCAAAAAAAAACGCCTGCTACAAAAATACACCTGGGCGTTTTTGTAGCTGGCGATTTTTTGGGCATTTTTTGGGCGTCTTTGGAGGCAGGCATAACATCTGTACTTCTGTGTAGGGGTATATATACACACACACATATGTATATATACACATACACATATATAGGTGTGAAAGTAGCAGAAACCTATGCTTGCGCTAATGAAATAATTAACACCCATATGGCTTCTCTGCTATAACACCTATATATGTGTATGTGTATAAATACATATAAGTGTGTGTGTGTATATATACCCCTATACAGAAGTTCTGATGTTATGCCTGGGCATTTTTTGGGGGTCTTTGGAGGCAGGGTATGATTACTTTTTCAAAACACTGTATATCAAGAATGCTGGCTGCAGATATAAAATATTGATGGTAAAGTACATTTTTTAGAGGTCAGAATTGCTGAAGATAAAAAAAAAAAAAAAAAATGCCCTCATTTTCACTTTAGGTTTTTCACAGTGACATCTTGCATGAACTAGAGCCAATAAAACTTTAAGTGTACTTGGGTCTTTGAAACATTGTCAGCAAAACTGATCGGTCACCTGCTGTGGCCTGTCCAATCATGTTTGAAGACAGTCTTTAAAATGCAAAGCTTGCTTTTTGCAGTTTCTTGACTGTCAACCTGGGTGAAATGTTTATTACAGCGAGCAAATTATGAGTATCTACTGAACTGTCGGGGTCCTTTGCGTTGAACTGCCACAGTTCTGATGTTGGTTGGAAGGGAGTTTGTTGGGAATGTTGTGTTTCTGGAAATCCCCTCTAATTAAATGTGTCTATTCTGACAATCAACATGTAAAGATTTTTATTTATAATGCACAGTACTGCGATTTACAAAGCATAAATTGTGTGATTGCTTTTCTCTTAAATATTCTGGTTTTCAATTAGGTATTTGGGATGGTTGGCAAACAGCATAATGCTTTTAACATATACATTACCTCCTAGTGCTTACAGTTGGGTTATAATTCAAGAAGGATTAAGACAGAGAGTGATGTTCAAAGAACAGCCAATCAGAATTCAGTTTTATCTGACTGTGTGAGGTTAATATGATTGGTTGCTTTGAGACATTGCCCATCCTAAATCTTTACACTATTTCACTGGAGACGGTCGTAGGTATTAAGCTGTGGGGTTACAGAAATCCCAATAGTAAATGGATGGGGAACATTGATTTTAACAACTAAGCAAGCCGGAAAGATTACAAACACTACAAAAGCCAATTAAAGAAAATCTGTGCTGAACAACAACGTAGGCTACCACTTTCGACTTTAAAAAAATGCTAGTTTCCCAGATGTCATGCTGATCCAGTGACTAACAAGATATCATAAATATTAAATGTGTTGTGTATAGATATCGTGATCCAATCCAATAATGCCACATAAATGATCCTAACACATACGCAAAAAAATCAGAAAAACAGTGCTTGCTAAAAAAAAAAATGAATGACAAATACAATGCTTCGGGTGCTTGAAAAATGTGCTAGATGCAATATATCAGCATTTAAAAAATACAAGTGCAGAGAATTTTTTTAGTAAATAAATAAATGTGCAAAATGTCAATGTGCTGAAGAGAATAATTCAATTCATAAATAAATTCATACAGTAATAAAGTTCTTTGAATGTCCAAAAAGGCTGTGCAAAAGTGCTCAAAAAAGGTGCTCAAGTGCCTTATTTTCTTAGTGCTGGAACTGGAAGGTGCTCATTTGTGTAAAGGTGCCGCTTTCCCCACTTGCACCCCTACTCACCAGAATTGGAGACCCTCTCTGCGCCAAATGTAGCCTTAATGGTGAGTATGGAGTCCTTGGTACCATCCAGCAATAACGTTTACTTCACGTGACCAAGGAAAACTCCGCCAAGGAAAATATTATTGGTCACTTGAAGTAAACGTTATTGCTGGATGGTACGCAAGACTCCATACTCACCATTAAGGCTATATTTGGCCTCGAGAGGGTCTCCAATTCTGGTGAGTAGAGGTGCAAAACGGGAGAGTGGCACCTTTACACGGATGAGCACCTTCCAGCACTAAGAAAATAAGGCACTTGAGCACTTTTGCACAGCCTTCTATGAACTTTATTACTGTATGAATTTATTTATTAATTGAATTATTTATTCTCTTGAGCATATTGCGCATTTTTCACATTTATTTATTTATTTACTAAAAAAATTCTCTTCACCTGTATTTTTTAAATGCTGATATATTGCATCTAGCACATTTTTCAAGCACGTGAAGCATTGTATTTGTCATTCATTTTTTTTTTTTTTTTGTCATTTTTTTTTTTTTTATTTTTTTTTTTGTCATTCATTTTTTTATCAAGTGCTGTTTTTATATAATTTTTCTGTCTATTCCCCTATTGGGTGAACAGCAGCTGCTCATTGCGTTTTAGTAATTAACCAAGCGCGGGATATTACAAAAAATGTATAACTTATGCAGTGACTTTCAAACCAGTATGTCCATAATTATAGAAATTACTAGGTACAAAAAGTCCCAACGTAAAAAAAAGAAAGAGAAGGATTCCTCCAATCAGTGTAAGTGAATCAACTTAAACCAACAAACAACCCTGTGCACCAGTCATCAAGATCCACACTGCCGCTTATCAGATAGCTAGACCCCAATATTTTAGAGGTGTGAGAACCCTTTTTTTAGGGAAACAACCGTGGATGAATAAATGGATGGATGACAGTGGTGATTGCTCCTTAAGCTTGGCACTGCCTTCTCCCAGGCTCTCCTATTCAGAGCTTACTACAAGGATTGCTCACAAGAATGCCCCCTAATTATCCAAACAGAAGGAAAAAGGACAGGAGATAATCTAATAGTGAAGCACATTCCGCTTCTTATTTTTTGCATAAAACATACCATATACGCACAAGATGAAAGACATTCAGAGCTTTACATAGAATTCAACAAGCTCCATTGGCGGGAGTGATAATGTCACCATTTGGCTCTGCCCTACGCATTTCATCCAAAAAGGATGTCTTCCAAGGGGCTACGGAGTATCGTTCTGGGTCCTTTACACTGATGGTCACTATAGTATTGCCTACAGTTATGGCTACTGAAGTGCTCCCTTACATTTTTGGTCAGTGGAAAATAATCCCTTCAGATTAATGGTCAGTGGGAGAAGGACCATCTTATATTGGTGGTCAATAGGAGAAGGACCACCTTACACTGTTGGTCAATAAGAAGAATGCTCCTCATTTTGGCAGTCAGTGGCAAGAATGCCCATTACACTAGTGGTCAGTAGGAAGAATGCCTTCTTCTTTGGTGGTCAATGGAGTAGGTTCTCCTGAGATTGGTGGCCTGTGGGAGAAGAACCACATTACACTGGTGGTCAGTAGAAGATTTCCTCTTTCTTTGGTGGTCAATGGAGTAGGCTTTCCTGAGATTGGTGGCCAGTGGAAGAACCACATTACACTGGTGGTAAATGGAAAATCTCTCCCTACATTGGTGATCAGTAAAAGAATGTCCCTTACAGAGACCTAAACAGTCATTGGTGTCAGTTGTTAGCTATTTGAGATTCAGAAAATGGCCATTGCTGAAGAAACCCCTAGCAACAGCTGGGGGAACCCTATGGCTCCACAGTTGTTGTGAAAGAATAAATGAAAGTGCGTCTATACCAAAATGTTTTTTTCATTATTATTATAAAGTGGGGAAGGATTAGAACTGTTGTTAGGTTTTAATGCCCTTGAAGGATACATTAGAGGAATTCCTTCACTTCCTGTTGGGTAAACAGGGTTACACCCAGGACAGGAAGTGAGGGTTAATTTATAACCGCAACACAGCCAGAAGTAGAACATTTATTTTTGTTGTTTTATTGTTTTTTTTTAGTAGGGGAGTGCTAGAACCTCTGTCAGATTTTTATTGTCTGTTTCCTGCTACAGATTTTAACTCGCCTTTTGCCTGGCTAAAGGTTGTCAACAGAACAGTAAAGGGGAAATCTCTCTAACAGAGCCACAAATTACAATAAATGCTACCAGAGGTTCTGTTCTTTAAAATTTTGTTCAAAGCTAAAATAAAAAAATAACCTTTGGGTATAGATACTAGTGATTGACCGATATCGGTTTTTCGTTGCCGATACCGATATTTTGGCCAAGCATATCGGTATATGCGCCGATATTTTTGTACATTTAAAAATGTATTTATTTTTTTTTTTTGACAGGTACTTTTGTGGAGGGATCTGGGGGTCTAAACGACCCCAAACCCCTCCTCTGCACTTAAAAGCATTCAAAGCGCCAAGTTTGGCTGCTTTTAATGCTGTCATTTTTTTTAATCGGTCGCCAGTACCCGGAAGTGATGTCATAACATCACTTCCGGGTTTTAGCATGGAGACCCGATCAGACCCGAATACGGCTTTGACTGGGTCTTCTCTTCGCGGCCGTGCAGGCTGGTTGCCCGGGTCTCCCGTCCCACGCGGAAGGCGGCGGGAGGGAGGGGACATCCCCTCCCGCTCCTTGTAATGACAGCTGAGAGGCTTCTCAGCCGCATCAGTTGTCATTACAAGACAGCCGACCGTCGGCTTTGGACGCGGGTTCCGGGGTGATGCCTCTAGCTGCAGGCATCACTCTGGTACAGCACTTTCCCGAAATATCGGTAATATCGGTCACCTTGGTGGCTGATTCAGATATATCGGGGAAAGTGCAGATCGGCCCTCGATATATTGGCTTTGCCGATAATCGGTCTATCTCTAATAGATACAGTTAAATTTGTTTGAAATATGTAGAGAATACATTAGGTATCTGGATCAGATCCCTGGAGTCTGCACCTTTAAAGACAAAGCAGCAATGACCCCCATATTAAGGTCACTTTAAAACAGACAGCCAGGCAGATATTACAGTGCATCCATTAATTTAGTTATTTACTTAATAACAACGTACTACATTTTTTTTTTTAATGCAGTGAGTATAAGTATATACTGTATATATGGAAGAAAAGGGCAGAGTGAGCAGAAGGATATGTTTATTAGTCCTCTGTTTCTCCTTCATTGTCCACTCACAGACTTGTAGAACAGTGGTGACCAAACATCATTGCTTAAATATGAACTTTTTTTGCATGGTTGGTGGGCACTTGCCATCCATACTTTAGGGTTTCCTTAATCACCTACTTTTATTAATCTGCCCTTGTGTTTATGCATTTGTAAGACTGTAGTAGGACACTTGTTTGTAACTCTTTTGGAATCAAAAAGGATTATGAACGGTTACATGATCTTTGTAAAGCACGGTAAAATATTTTGCATATCTACATCTGTCTATAGTATTCTGTATCTGTGTACATTTGTGGTATACAGAAGATGTATCCTTAGTCCTCTCCCTATAAAACATCTGTCATTCCTGTTTCTTCTATCTATAGAGTCCCCTTTTCTGACACCTGCCTTCTAAGCGTCACCCAGCTCTCTGTTCCTTCCAACCCTTCCACGCCGCTCTCTCTGGGGCCCTCTTGTCTTTATTTTAGACAGTGTGTTACTCCCAGCATGTATCCTAATTCTTCCATCCCTCCTGCTGTCTTCTCACTGCCATGTTGGATCTCCGGCAGCGTGTTACTGTGTTATTATTATTGTCTTCATTTCTTCAAGCCCCCCGCTGTATTTTTAGATTTAATCTAACACCTCATTACCGGAGATGTCAGAAACAGAAAGTGGGGAGTAAGAACTGGTGTAAAAATGGATTGGGGCTAATGAGAAAATATATGACATTTTGATGCAGAATTAAGGCAGGAAACAGTTAAAGAGACCCTGACATTGTGTAGAAAAATTAAAAAATAAGATGCTAAATGTGAAAAGAGGTCTTTTAATACCTAAAGCAACACAGTACATCCTATTAGAGTGAGTGGGACCCCCACGGTGTCCTCACGTGATGCGGAAGACTTCCTGACCGGTTTGTGGATTTTATTGTACTTTTTAATAAACTTCCTAATTGTTATCATCCACTGGCTGTCCTTTATCCAGAGGTATCAGTTCTACACTACATTGCTATGCGCCATCCCTCCTTCCAGTCCTTTAATACTTACCTGTCCTGCTGCCCAAACCGCTATTCTCATCTGTACTTAAAGTCTGGGCAAAAAGTCAGCAACTACAAATACTGTAGCTGCTGACTTTTAGTATAAGGACACCTACCTGTCCAGGGATCCGGCAATGTTCAATTAGCTTCAGGTGCAGGTGCCGGAATCTTCACTAAGAGAAACCAGCAGTGAAGCCTTCAGGCTTCACAGCCGGTTTCATACTGCACATGAATGACTCGCTGTACTCTCTAAATGGTCCCGCCATCTTCTGGGACCTGTGTGTGCCCCAGAAGGCAAAGGCAGTGGCAGTGGCGGGGGGGAGGGGCCGGAAATACTTGATACTTGATCGCCACAGTGATCTTACCCAGAAGTTGGAGCCAGTACCTGTTAAAACCAGGTACCCCCCCCCCCCCCCCCAAAAAAAAAGTGCTAAATGTGGCAGTGGAGGAGGGAGGATGTGAACAAGCGGAGTTTCCCCTTTTGAGTGGAGCTCCGCTTTAAGAAACATTGCTGCCTGAAGAATCTTCTAAATCTGTGCTTCTCTCTGCTAAGTCCAGTGTTGGATGTGTAGCGTTCTGCCAAAAAATAGACTCAATTTAGGTTTTGGCTCCACTGTACTCAGTGGGGTAGTGATCTGTTTTTTTTTTTTTGGTCTGGTCATTTTTTCCTAGGCTTCATGGTTGATTACTCCTGACTGCTTCTGGAAGAAACTTCCATAGAATAGAGTATGAGGGTAAGCCACTGAATTTATGAATATTTATCTACTCTTAGCCAATCCCAAGGTAGGGGGTGCCCAGAAGGAGGCTGAAGAGGTGAGAAATGTTTGGGAGACCTGATCAGTGTCTTGTCCTGGGGCTGATACAGCCTGTGTACTGGAGTTTCTGTGTGGGTTCTGGGCTGAGGGCCTGGATAAGAGATGCTAAAAAGGATTTTTGCTGGAGGCCATCATCTTGGAGTCTGGTCTGGAGAAAGACGGTTGTCTCCCTCACTGAGGTGGGTTGCATGAAAGCCGGGTGGCAGACAGCTGTCCTATGCTGTTGCGAGTAAGACAAAGATTATGACTCTCAGGTGTGCATTTGCTACAGGGAATTCACAGAGGTTATTGGATGAACTAAGTCTGCTCTTACAGAAACTGGCCATTCCCTGTTACCTCCAGTAAATAAATGTAGGGTGTTCTACACATCTACCATTCCAATCATGCTGCAGTCAGCTGGAACCCGTCCACAGTTCCAATAGACAAAACAATATAAAGTAGCTTCAGTACTCTTCTTCCCTATTGAGGCTCTTTTCACACTGGCGGAGTCCACCAGCGGATCCGCCTGCTTAGTGGCTGATCTCTCTGCTGATCCCCACTGAGCAGGTGGATGATAGGTCAGTGTCCACTCCGCTGATGCAAAGTGGACACGGACACAGCCGGCTGTCCTTTATGGGCTGTGTCTGGATCCTGCGGATTGGATCTAATGACAGCCAGATGGAAATGGACAGGCGGTCATCTCCATCAGACTGTCACCCAAACCAAGCCGCAGTTTTTAGCGGACTGGATCGGATGTGTGGGTGTCAACAGACACATGTCCTTTGACATCCACCGCTCCATAGAGGTAAATTAGTGGTCCAATTGAGTCCACCTAAAAAATGAAAGGCAGACCAAAATGGTCCACCCATTTTAATGGGGACTAATCCATTAATAGTAGTAATGTTACAACATTTTCAAAATAGGCCAAAGAGAGCAACGGTTTTGGGTCTATTAGCTCAACCCCTCCTTAAGCTTGTTGTCTAACCTGAATAACTTTACAACAATACATAACCGGAACTGACATCCATTCCTCAAGTTTATCCCTTACCAGATTCTTCTCAGATTGGTTGTCTATCGTAGAGTGGACCTAGGAACTATATCTCATCATTAAACCCTTAAGTGAACTCATATCATACTAGAAATAAACCGGGCACCAAAATTTACTAAAACTATATTAAAAAATATGCAAATGCACTTTTGAATGGATGTCAGTTTCAAGTGTCCATATTTAAGGCAATTGTAAACTGATTAAGGGTAGACAACACGTTTGAGGAAGGAAATGAAAAGAGATGAAACTCTAAAACTAGAAAACTAGAAAGAAAATGCTCCACTTAAGGCTATAGTACCCACACTTTCACCCATATCAAGAATATATTCCTTGTAGCCATTGGCCGCTAACATAGAGAACTACAGCAACTCCAGAAAAAGAAAGGGAAGCACTCACTGTGTTAATCGCCTCAAGTTCATTTATCGATTGTCTAAAAGTACAGACCAGTCCATCCACGGTACAAACACTCCAATGTATTTCACTCGACAAGGATTTAATCATATGACTATGCACCTTGTCAAATAAAGCATATTGTTTGTATTTCAGATGGACGGGTCTTTACTGTTCGGTTATTGAATAAATAGACTTGAGGCCATTAATACAGTGAGCAGTTCCTGTTACTTTCCAGAAGCTTGAGAAAGGGTTGAGCTAATAAACTCAAAACTGTTGCCACTTTCTTTGTGTATTTTGAAAAAGGTTGTAACATTGCTACTATTGATGGGTTGTTAAAGAGGAAGAGAGCTGCAGCTACTTTGTTTTCATATACACTGCTATGAAAAATTAAAGGAACACTTTTTAATCAGAGTAGAGCATCAAGTTAATTAAGCTCCTAGGATATTGATCTGGTCAGTTAAGTAGCAGAGGGGTTTGTTAATCAGTTTCAGCTGCTTTGGTATTAATGAAATTAACAACAGGTGCACTGGACGGGCAACAATGAGACAACCTCCAAAACAGGAATGGTTTTACAGGTGGAGACCACTGACATGTTTTTTCCCTACTCAACTTTTCTGACTGTTTTTCACTTGTTTTGCATTTGGCTAGGGTCAGTGTCAATACTGATAGCATAAGGCGATACCTAGACCCTGTAGAGGTTGCACAGGCAGTCCAACTTCTCCAGGACTCCAGGATGGCACATGAATTCATGCCATTGCCAGGAAGTTTGCTGTGTCTCCCAGCACAGTCTTAAGAGCATGGAGGAGCTTCCAGGAGACAGGCAGTTACTCTAGGAGAGCTAGACAGGGCTGCAGAAGGTCCTTAACCCATTAACAGGACTGGTATCTCCTCCTTTGTACAAGGAGGAACAGGATGAGCACTTTCTACAAAATTTCCTCCAGCAGGCCAATGGTGTGAATGTCTCTGACCAAACAATCAGAAAAAAACTTTGAGGGTGGCCTGAGGACCCGACATCCTCTAGTGGGCCCTGTGCTTACTGCCCAGCACTGTGAAGCTCGATTGGCATTTGACATTGAACACCAGTATTGGCAGGTCCCACCACTGGTGCCCTGTGCTTTTCACAGATGGGAGCAGGTTCACCCTGAGCACATGTGACAGATATGAAGGATCTGGAGAAACCATGGAAAATATTATGCTGCTTGTAACATCGTTCAGCATGACTGGTTAGATGGTGGGTCAGTGATGGTCTGGGGAGGCGTATCCATGGAGGGACGCACAGACCTCTACAGGCTGGACAATGGCACCCTGACTGCCATTAGGTATCAGGATGAAATCCTTGGACCCATTGTCAGACCCTATACTGGTGCAATGGGCCCTGGGTACCTCCTCGTGTATGACAATCCCTGGCCTCATGTGGCAAGATTATGCAGCCAGTTCCTGGAGGATGAAGGAATTGATACCATTGAATAGCCCCCACGCTCGCCTGACCTAAATCCAAAAGAACACCTCTGGGACACTATATTTCAGTCCATCCGACGCCGCAAGGTTGCATCTGTTCAGGAGCTCAGTGATGCCCTGGTCCAGATCTGGGAGGAAATATACCAGGACACCATCTGAAATTTTTATAGGGTGGGGGGGATTTTTGCTAGTAGGGATAATTGGAGTGTATTTGTGCTAGGATTTTCTTTTTTTTTTGTGGGGGAGGGGGGGGGGGGTTGAGATTTGTGCTAGGAGGGGGAATAGGGTGGATTTGTGCTAGGAGGAGGGATTTAAAGTGGGGTGGAGAGGAGGTGTACTTGGAGAGGAAATCTGAGGGGTAGAGGATTTGTGCTAGGAGAAGTGACTTTTCTTTGGGGGGGGGGGGGGATTTGTGCTGGGGGAATTTTAGGAGAGGGGCGATGGTGGGCAAACATTTATGCTGGGAGGGGCAATTTCAGCAGGGGGGCTAATTTCTCCTGGGAGGAGGGGTAATTTATTTTTAGGCAGTAAGCATGAAGATTAGTGCTCAATTTTTTTTTTGGGGGGGGGGGGTGGGGTTTGCTAACACATAATTCTCATACGTTCTGGGGGGGCAGTTTGACGTGTTCGCCCTGGGCCTGGGCTCTAGATGGCCTTATTTTGCCACTGCACACAGGGATTACCAGAGACACCCTACAACGTGAACTCTCCTGATCGGAGTACCTGCCAGTGCTGAGCCAAACTGCAAGGGTCTTCCGTGTTGTGGCAGTTGCCCAAATGGGAAACCGTCATGTTTTTAACTGCAAGGTTTTTATACTGATTTTGTTAAAAATACAAATTTTATATATTTTAACTACAGTTTGTGCTTTAAAAGTCCCAATCACAATTGTTTTTGTATTTCTGTTTTGTATTACTCTGCAGTGTATGCATGCTCTTTGCCATTCTGACCCTGTTATGCATTATTGATTCTAGCGTTATGCCTGTTTGATAAACTCCAAATCACAGTTATCACCTGTCTCGGACACTGCTGGAGTAGAAACAGATGCATCACTCTTCAATGACAAGACAGTTAGCATGTCAGAGAAAATTTCTTCCTTTCGGATGCATTGAAGCAACAATAACAATGTAATTATATGAGTGTCAATACACTGCCCCCTCTTCATTTTTATCTCACGTTATACCTATGACGGGCTTTATTTATCTTATGTTTTTGTTCACAATTGTGTCCTTTAAAAAACAAATCAGCAGCGATAGCTTCCATATTTCCATCTTCAAAGGTGCTTCTGTGGTGCCCTGAAAGTTACTAGGCATCAGATCAGCCCATAGTAAAAATACGTCATTACTTCGAAGTTAAATACAGGGGTTATGGCAGTAGCTAGCTGCCATAACTAAAATATTCTTTTTTTTTACTATGGCCAATTCTCTTTCAAATAAAAGTGGTCTAGCGGGTGGATTTGCCAAGGATCAATTTTTGAAGCGGCAGGAGGGGCACCCCCCACCACCCCCACCCCTGCTGCTTCCCGATTCCCTGGCCTACCTGACAAACCGGTGAAGCCCAGAAACGATCCTGTGGGATCGATAGCTGGGTAGGGAGAAGAGCGAGGCCAAGATGCCCACCACTCATCTCTATGCCCTTAGAGGACGTCACTTCTCACTTCCGGTTCCGAGGCCATAGAAAATCATTTTTTTTTTTTTCAAATGAAAGTTCAAGTTTCTATTACAAGGGATGTTTACATTCCTTGTAATAGGAATAAAAGTGATCAAAAAAATAAATGAATAAAGGGACAGTGTAAAAAAAAAAGTAAAATAAATAAGAAAAGCATCCCATCCCTCCGTGCTCGTGTGCCACAAACGTTAGAGCAAGAGCAATAATTCTAGCGCAAGATTCAGGTAAAAGGCCAATGCACTATCAGTGAAGTAAGCGAAAGTGATCCAAAAAATATATATTAGTAAACAAGAATAATAATAAAGAAAAAAGCTGCCAATTTTGTAGTGTCACCACATACCATAAGTTAAAGAATTGTGAAATAAATCGGCACTAATTTCAAAGTGAATAAATAACTCATTAATATCACATGAAAAACTTAAAAACTTAAATAGTCATACAATCAATGAACTGAGCAAAAACATGTAAATATATATATATTATAATCTGAATGCATAAATGTCCATATAAAGTGCAGGTGCAAAGTATAATAAGATCTGATAATGTGAATAAATAAATAAAAATAAAATTCATATGAAAAAAGAGTCCATGTGCAAAGTGCAAGAAATATAAAAAAAAGGTGATCTAAACAAGTGATGTAAATTTTCACCGATGTGAGCAATTCCCCAACAGAATATCCGACACTGAGTGCAATGGCTGCTCACCTCCAGACTGACTAAATCAGACGTTGTTCAAAATTAACCAACTTCTTTGTATATAGCTTCAGTGATGACAGTAGGATGGCTGGTAGGATATAATAGATCAGTATCCCACAGATATCATTGGAAGGTCCTCTTTTATTCCTCCCTCATGCAAGGACATAATGGAAAAGGGGCTTCATGGTGTATTACAGCAAATTACTTTATTGAAAACAATAGTAAAAACTTACAATTCAGTTGTGGATAAAGTGCATATCAACAGGTTCCCGAAATAGCGGTGCAGTAAATCCGAACTACCGGTCACAGCCATGGAACGGAAGTGACGTCACCCGGCTCCTCCCGACGCCTTGCGTCACTACAACACGTGACTTTCTCAAGGGTGTTGTAGTGATGCAACGCTATTGCGGGAACCTGCTGATATGTACTTTATCCGCATTGATGCAGTAATTCATGCAAAACTAACCCCGACCAAGTATTGAGTGCATACTATACTGTACATGGACATACTTTTCAGTAAGCCAACATTTCTGTATTACAAATCTTTTTTTATGGGTCTTATGTAATATTTAAATTTTCTGAGATACTGAATTTTGGGTTTTCACTAGCACTTTCTAATTAGAATGTATCAAGTTAATTAAACTCCTGGAATATTGATCCGATCAGTTAAGTAGCAGAAGTGGTTGTTAATCAGTTTCAGCTGCTTTGGTGTTAATTAAAATAGATGAGCAGCAATGAGACGACCTCCAAAAACAGGAATGGGTTTTCAGGTGGAGGCCACAACATTTTTTTCCCTACTCATCTTTTCTGTCTGTTTTGCATTTGGCTAGGGTCAGTGTCAATACTGGTAACATGAGGCGATACCTGGACTCTATAGAGGTTGCACATGCAGTCCAACTCCTCCAGAATGGCACATCAATACGTGCCATTGCCAGAAGGTTTGCTGTGTAGACCAGCACAGTCTCAAGAGCATAGAGGAGATTCCAGGAGACAGGCAGTTACTCTAGGACAGTATCTGCTCCTTTGTGCAAGTAGGAACAGGATAAGCATTGCCAGAGTCCTACAAAATTACCTTCAGCGGGCCACTGGTGTGAAAGTCTCTGACCAAACAATCAGAAACAGACTTCATGAGGGTGGCCTGAGGGCCTGATGTCTTTTAGTGGGACCTGTGCTCACTGCCCAGCACCATGGAGCACAGTTCCACCAATCATGCCGATTGGCATTTGGCATTTAACACCAGAATTGGCCGGTCCAACACTGGCGCCCTGTGCTTTTCACAGATGAGAGCAGGGTCACCCTGAGAACATGTGAAAGACATGAAAGGGTCTGGAGAAGCCATCGAGAGCGTTATGCTGCTTGTAACATCGTTCAGCATGACCGGTTTGGTGGTGGGTCAGTGATGGTTTGGGGAGGCAAATCCATGGAGGAATGCACAGAACTCTATGACTGGGCATTGGCACCCTGACTTTCATTTGTTATCGGGATCAACTCCTTGGACCTATTGTCAGACTCTACACTGGTGCAGTGGGTCTTTGGTTCCACCTGGTGCATGACAATGCCCAGCCTCATGTGGCGAGAGTAAAAGACAGATACTTAATGGACACTGAGAATATGACTTGGATTGCTTCAAATGGTGTCTGTATTTACACTTATGCTAGTGTGTATTGTACTTCAATGGCAGAGACAGGCTCTCCTTATTGTTTCTGTATTGAGATGTGATGTGAATTCTGTTAAGCCTGTCTGTCCCATTGTTAAATGTTAATGAACTCACATATTGTTTCCGTCCAGATGGCTAGATAATTAGTTCAGGTTAATTCTATTTCTGTATACAATTTCATCTGCATATGATAATGTAATCAGGCAGCCCCTGACATGTATGTGGTAATCTGATCAGGAGGGGGAGGTCCAGGCTGTATATTAATTCTGTGTGACTGTTCAATGAACAGAAGGTTCCAGTACAAGCTAAGTTGTCGGCTAGCTTTGTATAGGGGCAGCTGGAAAATCTGATATCTATGTTCACGACTGGCAGGAAGCCGTATACTGACGGAAGTCCACAAGTACAGTGTGGTGGGTTGCGGTTCCAATATATATATTGTAAGGGATTAGCTCGGTGGTAGGCGTGGATGACCCCTTTGGGGGTGCGTTTTCACAGAGAGATAGCCCAAAAGTGCTTGCAAACAACAGGTTTATTCTTCAAAC
Organism: Pelophylax lessonae; assembly: GCF_965119305.1. Classification (NCBI taxonomy): domain Eukaryota; kingdom Metazoa; phylum Chordata; class Amphibia; order Anura; family Ranidae; genus Pelophylax; species Pelophylax lessonae. The sequence continues at coordinate 39,872,788 of NC_138778.1, read as the reverse complement.
AAGTGCATGCAGCAAAACATCCAAAATAAAATAAAACAAAATAAATCCTTGCCTCTGTGGGCGGCTACCTTCTCACAACTGGAACCTGCCTAAGAAGTCTTTCCAACCTACTGTTGGGCCGACACTGCTGATCCTACAGCAGACACTCAAATGTCCATTTGTTTGCTTTTCACACAGCACAAACATTGTCCATTGAACATGTCCCTTTGTTTTCTTTCACACAGCACATGTCCATTTATAACAGGATCCTTTACTCTTCACACTCTTCACATGGAACACTTTGTCTTCTCACCTTTGAGACGTCTTCACTCGTGGTTACCCTCCTTAGCTTCACATCGCTGTAGGGGGTCTTCTCCCATGCTCACCAGCTTGTCGGGAGGCACACATCCGACTGTCCCCCTCTCCCAGCCTACACGGCGACAGGCGGCAGCAGTCCTTCTCCCATGCCCACCAGCTTCGGGAGGTACACGTATGTCTGTCCTCCTCTCCCAGCCTACACGGCGACAGGAGGCAGCACTCAATAGATTTTCTCTGGACAAATTATAGAGGCCTTGATCTCCTCATTCTGAACAGCTGAAGGCCTTTCAACTTCCTGCTGGCTAGCTCTGTAGCCAACACCCTAAATTAATTAATGGACTTTCTAAGTCAGCTGGAAATGTATCTCCTTCCTGTGACTACATTCCCAGATTTAGCTGACTTCCTGTTACATACCCCCCCCTCTTGTTTCAACCCTAGGGTTGGGACACAGATTTCCAGGCACGCATGTGTCAAGCACTGCTGACTCACTGATAAGCCTCCTATTATCCTCAAGCTTCCGGATGAAACTGTTTTGTCATCTTCATTGACGGATTTCTCATAAATGCCACACAGTTTGTCTCTCATCTCATATACACATTCTTCAACTGCATTTTTGGCATCATTTTGCTCCTTCTCGTTTCTGTCATCTTCATTGACAGCTTTCTCATAAATGTCAGACAGCTTGTCCCTCATAACCGTCTGTCCAATCCACCATGGAGGACCGTGATCCATAGGCAACTCAATTGGGCTAGTCTTAATGTCTTCAACATTCTTAAGACGCCTCTCTCTGCAATCCATAAATGTTTTCCACAAAACTTTGAGAACCTTTGCTTCACTAAGCTTTGTTCCAAGTAGGGACTCTTGACATCCCTCTGTGACTTGAGTTGCCTCTCCATACATCTGTACACAATCATTGACTTTTTGTTGTAAAAGGGAATGATCTTCCTTCTTGAGCTTTGCTTGCTCTAAGATGCTGTGCAGAGGATTTTCCAATTGAGACAACAGGCTGTCA